>NW_026967963.1:0-148819 GCF_028390025.1 Pseudophryne corroboree
CTGGTGATGTTGAGTGCAGTAGAGCTGCTGCTGGGTAATTACAATTTACTACAACCACCAATATATTCTGCTGCACTATATATATGCAAAGCTAATTCTGCTGGGTAATTACAATTGACTACAACCACCAATATATTCTGCTGCACTATATCTATATTTGCAAAGCTAATTCTGCTGGGTAATTACAATTGACTAAAACCACCAATATATTCTGCTGCACTATATCTATATATGAAAAGCTAATTCTGCTGAGTAATTACAATTGACTACAACCACCAATATATTCTGCTGCACTATATCTATATATGCAAAGCTAATTCTGCTGGGTAATGCAAATTGAAACAATATTGCATAGTATGTGATTTTTAAGTACTTTTTTAAAGTTTTGAATGATATAGACCCAGTTTAATCTTTGTGGAATGCCTGGTTGTTGTTTTTAAGGTAATTTATTGCCTGGCATTTGAGGGGGTGGGGTGTGGTTACAGATTTCAATTATTGGTTTCACTTGTAATAGTCTTCTACTTAAGTCCAATGGTGTAGGCTGTGCAAAGCCGTTTGGCTGTGCATTTATTGATCCAAGCGTGCATTTTTATCAAAGCGTGATAAAATTGACACATAACAGCAGCGTTCAATCAGCGTTAATTTATCTTCAGCTGATATCGATTGTGAATTGACGTTTCTTCTCTTCTTGTCACCTACAGGTAATTACAATTGACTACAACCACCAATATATTCTGCTGCACTATATCTATATATGCAAAGCTAATTCTGCTGGGTAATGCAAATTGAAACATTATTGCATAGTATGTGATTTTTAAGTACTTTTTTAAAGTTTTGAATGATATAGACCCAGTTTAATCTTTGTGGAATGCCTGGTTGTTGTTTTTAAGGTAATTTATTGCCTGGCATTTGAGGGGGTGGGGTGTGGTTACAGATTTCAATTATTGGTTTCACTTGTAATAGTCTTCTACTTAAGTCCAATGGTGTAGGCTGTGCAAAGCCGTTTGGCTGTGCATTTATTGATCTAAGCGTGCATTTTTATCAAAGCGTGATAAAATTGACACATAACAGCAGCGTTCAATCAGCGTTAATTTATCTTCAGCTGATATCGATTGTGAATTGATGTTTCTTCTCTTCTTGTCACCTACAGGTAATTACAATTGACTACAACCACCAATATATTCTGCTGCACTATATCTATATATGCAAAGCTAATTCTGCTGGGTTATGCAAATTGAAACATTATTGCATAGTATGTGATTTTGAAGTACTTTTTTAAAGTTTTGAATGATATAGACCCAGTTTAATCTTTGTGGAATGCCTGGTTGTTGTTTATAAGGTAATTTATTGCCTGGCATTTGAGGGGGTGGGGTGTGGTTACAGATTTCAATTATTGGTTTCACTTGTAATAGTCTTCTACTTAAGTCCAATGGTGTAGGCTGTGCAAAGCCATTTGGCTGTGCATTTATTGATCTAAGCGTGCATTTTTATCAAAGCGTGATAAAATTGACACATAACAGCAGCGTTCAATCAGCGTTAATTTATCTTCAGCTGATATCGATTGTGAATTGACGTTTCTTCTCTTCTTGTCACCTACAGGTAATTACAATTGACTACAACCACCAATATATTCTGCTGCACTATATCTATATATGCAAAGCTAATTCTGCTGGGTTATGCAAATTGAAACATTATTGCATAGTATGTGATTTTGAAGTACTTTTTTAAAGTTTTGAATGATATAGACCAAGTTTAATCTTTGTGGAATGCCTGGTTGTTGTTTTTAAGGTAATTTATTGCCTGGCATTTGAGGGGGTGGGGTGTGGTTACAGATTTCAATTATTGGTTTCACTTGTAATAGTCTTCTACTTAAGTCCAATGGTGTAGGCTGTGCAAAGCCATTTGGCTGTGCATTTATTGATCTAAGCGTGCATTTTTATCAAAGCGTGATAAAATTGACACATAACAGCAGTGTTCAATCAGCGTTCAATCGAAGTGAAAAAGAAGGAAAACAGAAGCACACCAATCTAACAAAACAAAGAAAACTGAAGAACTAATAACAAATGTGAGTCACTTACTCCTCAGATCACTCACCTCCTGATTGTTGCATCTGATTACATAGCACAGAACTACCTTACTTGGACATTTCATTAACCATCCATTTCACCTACAAATGCCTGTATCTGTATTATTGTAATTTTGTTTTTTAAGCACAGCTGCACCAATGCAATTTTACCTGCAAACACTTAAAACATCTAACATAATTACCATTGCTTCTTAAACCTCTCACAATCCTTTCATTTCTTACACTCCAAATACATTTCTGCACCCACTTTATCTATGCTTTTGACTCATTTCATACTAAATCTACACCCCTTGAGCCTACACTGCTTTTCTCACCTGCATTTCTGCAATTCTTCTGCTCGGATTGCCTTACAGTCTCCTCTCCTACTTCCACTACTTCAACCTATTTACCTACTTAACACTATGTCAAGGTTTTCTTATACTCCCCACATCACTCAGTGTCTACCTAATAATGTATCTTTATCCTTCCCCACTAGTCTCCTCCACCTCCTCCTCTCTCCCCTCCTCTGTCTCCCCTCCATCCCTCTGTTTCCTTCCCCCACCTTTCCTGTTACCCCACTTTCATTCACCTCTGCCCCATGGTCCTGCTACCCCACAACTCAGCCCTGCTCCCTCTCTCCCTTCCCTGTCACCTCCCCACACCCCCATCCACATCACACTGACCTACCTCCCTGCCCACCTCCTGCAGTTTCCCCTCCTAGCTCAGGCACCCGTACCATCACTACTCTCTCATCATCCCTGCCCTCAAAGTTAATCCCACCTCATCGCTACAGCAACCCTGAAAATCTAATTCACATCTCTCCCACAAACTCATACCCCCTATCCTGTGCCCTCTGGAATGCCAGATCTGTTTGTAACAAACTGGTCCCCACTCATGACCTTTTCATTTCCAACTCCCTACACCTACTAGCCATTACTGAAACTTGGATTATGCCCTCTGACACTACTTCTGCTGCTGCTCTCTCTGCTGGGGGCCTTACATTCACACACACACCCCGACCTGGGGGTCGCCATGGGGGTGGTGTTGGGGTCCTTTTACCTTCTAGTTACTCCTACCAACTCATACCACCAGAACCATCCCTTATATTCTCTACATTTGAGGTCCACGCCATATGCCTCTTCCAACCAGTCAATCTTAGAGTAGCTGTCATTTACCGCCCCCCTGGCACTGCTTCCAAATTCATCGACAACTTTGCTTCCTGGCTTCCTCACTTCCTCTCTTCTGACATTCCCACCATTATCCTAGGCGATTTCAACATCCCTATTGACATCCCCACACAATCCCCTGCCTCTAAACTCCTTAACCTCACCTCTTCACTTGGTCTCTCCCAGTGGACCTCCTCACCCTCCCATGTGAATGGGAGCTCACTGGATCTGGTCTTCACTCACCGCTGTGATATTTCTGATTTTTCCAACTCCCCATTTCCCCTCTCTGACCACCACCTGCTCTCCTTCAACCTATCTCTCTCGACTTCCCCATCTCTACCTCCTAAGGCTACCATCACTAAGCGTAACATTGAAGCTATTGACACCACATTCCTTTCCTCCCTGTTTGACTCACTTCTCTCTCCTATTCTCTCTCTCTCATGCCCTGAACAAGCCACTTCCACATACAATGCTTCCCTTACTTCTGCTCTTGACTCTGTTGCTCCACCAACCACTATTCACCCTTGCAAATTAACACCTCAACCCTGGCACACCAAATGCACCAGATATCTGCAAAAATGCTCATGTACTGCTGAGCGACACTGGAGGAAATCACGCTCTAAGGCAGACTTCCTCCATTTCAAACTTATGCTCTCATCCTTCAGTGCTGCCCTTTCTCTTGCTAAACAGTCATACTTCAAGAACCTCATCTCCTCCCAGTCTTCCAACCCCCGGCGCCTCTTTGCCACTCTCAACTCACTCCTCTGCCCACCTCCACCTCGTCTCCCTTCCTCACTCTCTGCTCTTGACTTTGCCACTTACTTCACATCCAAAATTGACTCCATACGTCAGGACATCACATCACACCAGACTATCAGTAACCAGCCTTCTCCCATCCCTTACCAACCCTCCCCATCCCTCGCACCAACTCTGTCATCTTTCTCCCATGCATCTGGAGAGGAAGTCATGGCCCTCATTCGTTCCTGTCCCCTCACCACCTCCCCACTTGACCCTATCCCCTCCCGCCTCCTTTGCCACCTCTCTTCTTCTGCTTGTTCCCATCTTTCCCACCTTCTCAATCTCTCCCTCTCATCAGGCACTGTCCCCTCTGCCTTCAAGCACGCTCTCATCTCTCCTATTCTTAAAAAACCTACCCTTGATCCAAACACTCTCTCCAACTACCGACCCATCTCTCTCCTCCCTTTTGCCTCCAAACTCCTTGAGCGTATTGTCTACAACCGCCTTACTTCCTTTCTTTCCTCACACTCACTGCTTGACCCATTCCAGTCTGGCTTCCGTCCTCTCCACTCCACTGAAACTGCCCTTACAAAAGTATGCAATGACCTCCATGCTGCTAAATCTAAGGGACACTACTCTCTACTTATTCTACTTGATCTCTCTGCTGCTTTTGACACTGTGGACCATCCTCTCCTACTGCAAATCCTTCACTCCATTGGTCTGCGTAACACTGCCCTCTCTTGGTTGTCGTCCTACCTTTCTGACCGTTCATTCTCTGTCTCCTCTCATGACTCCACCTCCCCCTCACTTCCACTAACTGTAGGGGTACCCCAAGGTTCTGTCCTTGGTCCTCTTCTCTTCTCTCTCTATACGTCCTCACTAGGTAAGCTCATTAGTTCTTTTGGTTTCCAATATCATCTCTATGCTGATGACACTCAAATCTATCTTTCCTCTCCAGACCTCTCCCCTACTCTCCTCACTCGTATCTCCAACTGTCTCTCTGCTATCTCTTCCTGGATGTCCCAGCGCTTTCTTAAACTTAACATGTCTAAGACCGAGCTGATCATCTTCCCTCCCTCCCGCATAATCTCACCTCCTACAATCTCATTATCTATTGATGGCACTACTATCTCCTCTACCCCCCAAGCGCGCTGTCTTGGAGTAATCCTTGACTCCTCCCTCTCCTTCAAACCACACATTCAGCACCTCTCACAAACCTGCCGTTTTCATCTAAAAAATATTTCCAGGATCAGACCCTTTCTGACCAAGGATGCTACTAAGACTCTTATCCACTCACTGGTCATCTCCAGACTGGACTGCTGTAATCTCTTCCTGACTGGCATTCCTGACAAATACCTCTCTCCACTCCAATCTATCCTCAATGCTGCTGCCCGGCTCATTTTCCTCACCAAACGCACTACGTCCACCTCTCCTCTCTTACTAGTCCTTCACTGGCTCCCCTTCCCTTTCAGAATCCATTTCAAGCTTCTCACACTTGCTTACAAAGCCCTCACCCACTCCTCTCCCATCTACATCTCTGATCTTATCTCGCTTTACACTCCCACCCGTCCTCTTCGCTCTGCTAATGCACACCGACTCTCCTGCCTACGGATTACTTCCTCCCACTCCTACCTCCAAGATTTTTCACGTGCTGCACCACTTCTCTGGAATTCCCTACCTCTCCCCCTCAGACTCTCCACCTCTCTAAGCCATTGGCGGTGGCAGCGGGTATCGGCTCAGAGGCAGTAGCGGGCATTGGCTAAGGGTCATCGGCAGGATTCGGCGGACATTATGGCTGTAGTGCCTCACTAGCCACTGACCTCACCGCACGCCACTGTGGGACAGATGTAACATGCAGAGAGAGGTAGATTTGGGAGGGGGAATGTCCTAGCATAACTGTTAATTGCAGTGTAATACTGTAATTCAGCTGTGCAGCATTTGTGGCTAAATGTCAAAGAAGCCAGTATTTACCCTGCATGCAAAACAATAAATGTATTTGAACATACCTCCCAACTATCCCAATTTTTGCAGGACAGTCACTTTTTTGGGGAATGTCCAGCTAACCCAAACAACCCCCCCCCCCCCTTCCCATGGGGAAGGGGGGGGGGGGGTGGAAGGCTCCCTGTAGCTTGTTGCTCTGCAAATATGCACATTGTGGGTAATTCAGACCTGATCGCTAGGGTGTGTTTTTTGCATCCCTGTAATCAGGTAGTTGCCGCCTACAGCGGAAGGAAAAATTTGCTGTGCAGGTGTGTGATCACATGTGCACAAGAGCTGCACAGCTCAGCACTTACTCAGCCATTGAGGTGACGTCACAAATCCTCCCACAAAACGCCGGGTCCCTCCAGTGTTTTTCCGGACACTCCCTAGACACATTCAGTTGCCACCCACACAAACACCCTCTTCTTGTCAATCTTCTTGTGATCTCCGGACCGTCGCACTTACGCATTGTGGCGCATACGCATGTGCAGTGCAAACCAGATTGCCCGCTGGGTGAAAATAAATTGAAGCGATCTGGTCTGAATAAGCCTCAATCTCTATTCACGGGAGACAGAGGGGCTGGGGCATGGCCAGCAGCTCACAGAGCACCTATAATGACAAAAATGGGAGACATGGCTCATGATCGCGATATACCTGCGAAGGTACGCCCTCTACTGATTGACAGGCAGAGGCATTCGCATTTTCTGCGGGGCACCCGGAGAAAATGTAGGCACACGCACAGGATGGACCCTGCGTATATGCCCCCATCCTCTTCATAGTTTTTGCGGTTGGAACGCGTATTACGATCCAAACTGAATTAGGCCCTATGTCTTATATACACGAGCAGTGTGAAAACATCAATCGATGGGGGTAATTCCAAGTTGATCGCATCAGGAATTTTGTTAGCAGTTGGGCAAAACCATGTGTACTGCAGGGGAGGCAGATATAACATGTGCAGAAAGAGTTAGATTTGGGTGAGTTATTTTGTTTCTGTGCAGGGTAAATACTGACTGCTTTATTTTTACACTGCAAATTAGATTGCAGATTGAACACACCACACCCAAATCTAACTCTCTCTGCACATGTTAAATCTGCCTTCCCTGCAGTGCACATAGGTGGTCATTCCGAGTTGTTCGCTCTGTAATTTTCTTCGCATCGCAGCGATTTTCCGCTTAATGCGCATGCGCAATGTTCACACTGCGACTGCGCCAAGTAAATTTGCTATGCAGTTAGGAATATTACTCACGTTTTTTTCATCGTTCTGGTGATCGTAATGTGATTGACAGGAAGTGGGTGTTTCTGGGCGGAAACAGGCCGTTTTAGGGGCGTGTGGGAAAAAATGCTACCGTTTCTGGGAAAAACGCGGGAGTGGCTGGAGAAACGGAGGAGTGTCTGGGCGAACGCTGGGTGTGTTTGTGACGTCAAACCAGGAACGACAAGCACTGAACTGATCGCACTGGCAGAGTAAGTCTCGAGCTACTCAGAAACTGCACAGAGATGTCTTATCGCAATATTGCAAATCTTTCGTTCGCAATCTTAAGATGCTAAGATTCACTCCCAGTAGGCGGCAGCTTAGCGTGTGCAATGCTGCTAAAAGCAGCTTGCGAGCGAACAACTCGGAATGAGGGCCATGGGGGGTAATTCTAAGTTGATCGCAGCAGGATTTTTGTTAGCAGTTGGGCAAAACCATGTGCACTGCATTTACGAACAGATGATTTTTTATATAAATTTTAAAATGTTAGTAAATGTGTGTTTTTTTTTCAACCTGGAAGCCCAACATCGATTAAGATCGATCTTAAATAGACCCCTGGGTTTTAAGGATAACCATGGTTGAGTCCAATGGTTAATTCACATTGACCGAAGTTCTAATTAAGTCACCTGTGCTCAAGCATGATATCCTTAAAATCTGGATTGCAATGACAGCATTTTGGAACTATGCCTAAGGGTTTAATTTTTACATTTATCCACTGACAATAAATCTACCTACAATATCCCTGTAACTGTTATGATTACAGTATTTCACTAAATAATTTAATTTGCTGAACCTTCTGTAAAAAGAAATATTAAGCTGCTGTAATTCCCAGATGCAGCAAATTTGTTAGCTAGTGGGCAAAACCATGTGCACTGCAGGGTTGGGGGGGGGGGCAGATATAACATTTGCAGAGAGATTTAGGTGGGTTATATTGTTTGTGTGCAGGGTAAATACTGGCTGTTTTGTTTTTACACTGCAATTTAGATTTCAGTTTGAACACACCGCACCAAAATCTAACTCTCTCTGCACATATTATACACCCCCCCCCCCCTGCAGTGTACATGGTTTTAGCTAATAAATTTGCTGCTGTGATCAGATCTGAGTTAAGACCTATGTATTTGGCACTGGCAAAGGGTTAGAGGCCTTGCTGTAGAGCTCACACCTTTCTTATCATGCATTGTAATATTTCCTATGTCCTGATGTTGTGCTCTCTGCTCCATCCAAGTAAACAGCAATGTAGCATGGCTATCAAAGAGCGTGAAGATTGCAGATTTCCTGGGATTAATGCTAAGGAATGCTATTCCAGAGGCTGCTGCTTTAATTCAAGTGTCACTGGGGTTAAATGGTGTTTTTACCTTAAAAACACAGGTAGAGTATATAGTACAGTGGTAAAGTGGGAGCATGTAGTGCTATTGATTATAGATTTGATGGAGCTTAAACATGGATAAGGTCCATGGCTCTAAGAGTTTATCTTGTGTATCTTTTATTCTTAGTCATGGTCAGATAAGATTAGAAAATACCATTTAAGTGGAAATTTCCTGTTAGCTGTTTTTCAGTTTGCTCAACTGTCTGATTAACTGGTCCTAAAAAAGGACCAAAGGAGCTAAATTGCCCTGTGATCTAGCTAAATTGCCCCAGTTAAAAAAAAAAAAACTAAGCTGCTGTAATTCCTGGATGTTTCCTTACTGCATCAACAGGAAGTGACAAGAAACAATGTAATGTGGAACCGTACAGCAGAAGGGATTGCGGCTACCCCACAATAAGTGCAGCGGAATGTAAGAAGAGGAATTGTTGCTTTGACTGCAGTATTCCCGGGGTTAACTGGTGTTTCTTCAAGTCACAAGGTATGGAGCTGCTGTATAGTTACTCGCAAGTCAGTAGTTGTATGATGCTCACACCTGTTAAACTGGATACACACAGAATGCCCTACACAGGGGGTGAAATGAGCGCCCACCCCCACCCCCCGTACGCTCAGCACACATCACGCTGTGCTGAGCGGGGGCAGAGATGTGTGCTGAGCAGTTCGCTCAGAACACATCTCTCCCCAAAATCGGGCCGTGAATACGGACCTTTAAACTGGATCCACACTTAGATTATCTGTCCAATTTTTTTTTCTAGTTGAAACAAAATTATGCTAATATGTGGCAGCAAATGACAATTGACCATTTGCTCACAAACACTGGAAAACATCCAAAAATGGTCATTTAGATAAATTGGTTAAATCCATTTCATTTAGCTAATTTATCCAAACTACCTTTATTGTATCTCTGTGGGTGAATGATGTGTGGGTCAGTGTTGAGGGTGGTGGAGGAGATGGATAATAGGCACAGCAGGGTGTGGACAGTCAAATAGTGTGCTTAGAGGTTCAGAGTCATTGTATGAGACTCTGGCAACAGTGACTTGATGAGTCTGGTGTCCATAGGGTGGGACGCATTAACCTTTTTATGCTATTGAAATAGTTCTCCTCCTGACCGACGCAGTTCCTTGCTCCGAGGTTGGTGTATTGTCCTGTTGCAGCGCCTCTCCACTGTGGTCACAGTGAGCTGTGTGGTGTTGCTGGCGCATGCCAATCTCCCCCCAACCTCCCTCTTGCATTTCAGACCTACGTACGCATGATGGGATCTTGTATGATATGCGCGTGTGCTGTAGAGATGAAAGTGGGGGTGAGGAGGCAGATCGTGAGATGGGGAAACTTTGTGGACTGTTAGCGAAGGGGAGCACTGGGCAATCTGAGTTGCAAAGAGGGCAGCAGAAGAGGTTATTGCATGTGCACTGGTGACAGGTCCATCCTTGGTGGCCAGCCTCAGTGGTAAAGGGGTACATGAGCTAGTGTCCCTTGGCCAGCCATGTACCATGGCCACCTCCCTACCTCCTATATATTCTCCCTGATCTGTCACTTTGTTACGGTCTGCTGCTGGCACTGGTGTATCGTCCTGCAGATGCCGTCTCCGCCCATTGCTGTGACTTCCCCCAGAGTTAGCCACACAGAGTGACAGATCTGGGAAAATATATAGGAGATCATTACTTTCACTTGCAGCCTACCTTATTTTTTGCAGCCTAGCATGCTCCTGACCCCTTCTCTCACTAATACTTATACAACATTCATGAACTCATCTTAAGGTTTCTTTATTATTCAGTCACACTGTCTTGGATCCAAACCATTTCCTGTGGCATTGCAGTCAAACAATTGAGCTATTTACCCTTGCATAGAAAGGTATAATCTAAGCTAGAGAATTCTATTTGGAGCTCACCTTGTACTTTGTGAAGAAATAATCAGCTTTGTGGCTGAGCAGATATATGGAGTGTGTGGCTGCACACTGCATTGATCTGCTGAGTTGCAATGCTAATAATTTTTTTTTTTGCAAAGTACCAATAGCTTCATTGTGAAGGTGGAAAGAAGGGTGTTACGGCATGGAATGTACAAACTGCGAGACCCTGCTGGTAGCGCCTTTGTCTATTTAGTAGGAAGGGCACGTAACAGCCGGGGGGCAATGGAGGAAGCCCCTTTAGGGCTGGAGCCCGGCGGCAACTGACTCCGTTGTCTCTGGCAGTTCCGCCCCTGGACTAGAGGAATGGTCAAGAACATGGCAACATTTAATGCCAAAAAATGCAAAATCATACACGTCTCAAAAATGCAAAGGCTAACTATAATATTAAGGGCATTATAATGGCAAGAGGAAAGCTATCTAAGTATTACTATTTCAGGTGAGCAATGTAACAAAGCAATAGGAAAGGCAAGTCAGATGCTTGTTTGCATAGGTTAAAGAACCAGTAGCAGAAAAAAGTAATACAGGTTGAGTATCCCATATCCAAATATTCCGAAATACGGAATATTCCGAAATACGGACTTTTTTGAGTGAGACTGAGATAGTGAAACCTTTGTGTTTTGATGGCTCAGTGTACACAAACTTTGTTTAATACTCAAAGTTATTAAAAATATTGTATTAAATGAACTTCAGACTGTGTGTATAAGGTGTATATAAAACATAAATGAATTCTGTGAATGTACACACACTTTGTTTAATGCACAAAGTTATAAAAAATATTGGCTAAAATGACCTTCAGGCTGTGTGTATAAGGTGTATATGAAACATAAATGCCTTCTGTGCTTAGATTTAGGTCCCATCACCATAATATCTCGTTATGGTATGCAATTATTCCAAAATACAGAAAAATCCGATATCCAAAATTCCTCTGGTCCCAAGCATTTTGGATAAGGGATACTCAACCTGTAATGCCACTGTATAGGTCCTTGGTACAGCCACATTTAGAATCCTGTGTTCAGTTCCAGAAGCCATATCTCCAGAAGGCTGTAAATACATTAGGGCAACTAAAATTGTGCATGGCCTACATCACAAAACTTACCTGGAAATACTAAAAAATGTTGATGTGTATAGTTTGGAGAAGGGAAGAGGGAACATACAGTAATAGAAACATTTAAATATATAGGGAGGAATGTAATAGGGTGTGAGAATCAGAAAGTGAGAGATTTTGTGTTTTTTCCTGTTGTTTTTTTTTTTGTTTGTTTGATTGTTTGTTTTTAAAGTGGCAATCCTTTACATGGCAAAACCAGGTTGATATTTGCCATGTAAAGGATTGCCACCGTGGGCATGTGTAGAAGGGGCACTGCTACTGTTGGCATTATGTGTGTAAGCTGCACTGATATGGTGGTTATGTGTATAAAGGGCACTGCGACTGTGGGTATTATTATTATTATTATATGCGGTGTAATGACAATAAGATAGTGCTACTGTGTGGCGTATTTTGATTTGGGGTGCTATTGTGTGGCCATGCCCCTTCCTTGTGATACCACACCTTCTTTTTTTAAGGAGCGCACTGTCCCTTTATTAAGTATTGGAGAGAGGGCCCAAATTAATAGTTTGCAGGGAGGCGCCAAACACCCTAGCACTGGCCCTTTGGTAGGGGACAGGATTTGCTTCTGCTTGTGCACATATGTTATGATTGCCAGCCAACAGCACTGGTTTTGCCTATAACACTAACTATAAATATTTTGAATTGGTCCTGGACCACCAATCCAAGGCACCCCTGCAAGTGTCCTGAGGCACCCCAGGGTGCAGTTTGAGAACCACTGGTCTAGTGAGTACCCAGGATAATTATTGTAGCTGGTCTGCGGGTAACAGCTCTCAGATCCACTTCTAGAAAAAATGCAGCAATGTAATTTGAGTGACAAACTGCAGAGATGAACCCTTTCTGTGACTGCTGCACAGGGATCACACAAACTCTATTCATAGGGCTGACTTCACTTAGGGGAGATGTTCTCACCCCGCAAAGAAGTGCGAGTATATACCGCACTTACGGTACCATTGGATTTACAGATATTTTCTTGCAATACACTATGGGGGTCATTCTGAGTTGATTGCTCGCTAGCAGTTTTTAGCAGCCATGCAAACGCATTGTCGCTGCCCACTGGAGAGTGTATATTCACTTTGGAGAAGTGCGAATACTTGAGTAGCAGAGCGCCTGCAAAATCGTTTCAAAATAAGACCAGCACTGTAGTTACACTTCGTGTGCGTTGATTCTAACAACCGAGGGACGGCTTTTGATGTCACACACCCATCCAGCGAATGCCCAGCCACGTCTGCATTTCTTCTGCCACGCCTGCATTTTTCCAAGCACTCCCTGAAAACGGTCAGTTGACACCCAGAAACGCCCTCTTTCTGTCAATCTCCTTGTGGCCTGTTCTGTGATTGGAATAATCGCTAGAACTAGTGCAAAACCACAATGGACTTTGTACCCGTACGATGCGCATGCACATTACGGAGCATGCGCAGGCACAGATTAGCCATTTTTTTTCAACTGATTGCTACGCAGCGAACAACGGCAGCAAGCGATCAACTCGGAATGACCCCCTATATACATAGAAACATGGATTTTTACTGCAGAAATTATGGTTAGTTTAGGGGTATCGGTTAGGGTCAACAGAGGTGTAGCTATGGGTCCAAGCGCCCCTGGCAAAGTAAGGGACTGGCGCCCCCCCTTTCGATAAAGCATTGCAGTCCATTGGCGGTTACCATGTTGGAGCCACAGCAACTGACCCCCTCCCCCACACGCTGCCCTACATCATCGGCTGGGATTCACTGTTGGTGTGAAGCCACTGGGAACATTCTGGTAGCATTAGCAGCAGTCTGTGTCATAGATAGGGAAGGCAGAAGGTTAACTAGCTAATAGCAGTCTGTTGGCAGCAGAGGCTGAGAATGAGCCAACGCTGATCAGTGTCCAGTCTGCTCAGACAAAAATATTTTGTGATCAGGGCTGGTTCTAGACCAAAGGAGCCAATGGCAAAAATTTCCTTTGGCACCCCCACACACACACACACACACACACACACACACACACACACACACACACACACACACACACACACCAAAAAAGAACATATCCCAGTTTAACATAACGCTATGTGGTGCAAGGTGTGGAGCTGGTCACTTGTATCAGACCTCTGACATTTGCCTTTTCACCCATATTGCATACTTTTTCTTGCAGGTTGTGTCTTAATTCAAGAAGTGTTCTAAGTACTTCAGCTTAGTATCTTTACTGACCCCTCTTTACCCCACACTACATAACTGACCCCTCTATACCCTACACTACATCACTGACCTTTCTATAACCATCACTGCATTACTGACCCCTCTATTAGAGATGTGCACTTGAAATTTTTCGGGTTTTGTGTTTTGGTTTTGGGTTCGGTTCCGCGACCGTGTTTTGGGTTCGACCGCGTTTTGGCAAAACCTCACCGAATTTTTTTTGTCGGATTCGGGTGTGTTTTAAATTCGGGTGTTTTTTTCAAAAAACACTAAAAAACAGCTTAAATCATAGAATTTGGGGGTCATTTTGATCCCAAAGTATTATTAACCTCAAAAACCATAATTTCCACTCATTTTCAGTCTATTCTGAACGCCTCACACCTCACAATATTATTTTTAGTCCTAAAATTTGCACCGAGGTCGCTGGATGACTAAGCTAAGCGACCCTAGTGGCCGACACAAACACCTGGCCCATCTAGGAGTGGCACTGCAGTGTCACGCAGGATGGCCCTTCCAAAAATCACTCCCCAAACAGCACATGACGCAAAGAAAAAAAGAGGCGCAATGAGGTAGCTGTGTGAGTAAGCTAAGCGACCCTAGCGGCCGACACAAACACCTGGCCCATCTAGGAGTGGCACTGCAGTGTCACGCAGGATGGCCCTTCCAAAAAACACTCCCCAAACAGCACATGACGCAAAGAAAAAAAGAGGCGCAATGAGGTAGCTGTGTGAGTAAGATAAGCGACCCTAGTGGCCGACACAAACACCTGGCCCATCTAGGAGTGGCACTGCAGTGTCACGCAGGATGGCCCTTCAAAAAAATACTCCCCAAACAGCACATGACGCAAAGAAAAATGAAAGAAAAAAAGAGGTGGAAGATGGAATTGTCCTTGGGCCCTCCCACCCACCCTTATGTTGTACAAACAGGACATGCACACTTTAACCAACCCATCATTTCAGTGACAGGGTCTGCCACACGACTGTGACTGAAATGACGGGTTGGTTTGGACCCCCACCAAAAAAGAAGCAATTAATCTCTCCTTGCACAAACTGGCTCTACAGAGGCAAGATGTCCACCTCATCATCATCCTCCGATATATCACCGTGTACATCCCCCTCCTCACATATTATCAATTCATCCCCACTGGAATCCACCATCTCAGCTCCCTGTGTACTTTGTGGAGGCAATTGCTGCTGGTCAATGTCTCCACGGAGGAATTGATTATAATTCATTTTAATGAACATCATCTTCTCCACATTTTCTGGAAGTAACCTCGTACGCCGATTGCTGACAAGGTGAGCGGCGGCACTAAACACTCTTTCGGAGTACACACTTGTGGGAGGGCAAATTAGGTAGAATAAAGCCAGTTTGTGCAAGGGCCTCCAAATTGCCTCTTTTTCCTGCCAGTATAAGTACGGACTGTCTGACGTGCCTACTTGGATGCGGTCACTCATATAATCCTCCACCATTCTTTCAATGGGGAGAGAATCATATGCAGTGCCAGTAGACGACATGTCCGACTCCGTAATCGTTGTCAGGTCCTTCAGTCCGGACCAGATGTCAGCATCAGCAGTCGCTCCAGACTGCCCTGCATCACCGCCAGCGGGTGGGCTCGGAATTCTGAGCCTTTTCCTCGCACCCCCAGTTGCGGGAGAATGTGAAGGAGGAGATGTTGACAGGTCGCGTTCCGCTTGACTTGACAATTTTCTCACCAGCAGGTCTTTGAACCCCAGCAGACTTGTGTGTGCCGGAAAGAGAGATCCAAGGTAGGTTTTAAATCTAGGATCGAGCACAGTGGCCAAAATGTAGTGCTCTGATTTCAACGGATTGACCACCCGTGAATCCTTGTTAAGCGAATTAAGGGCTCCATCCACAAGTCCCACATGCCTAGCGGAATCGCTCTGTGTTAGCTCCTCCTTCAATGTCTCCAGCTTCTTCTGCAAAAGCCTGATGAGGGGAATGACCTGACTCAGGCTGGCAGTGTCTGAACTGACTTCACGTGTGGCAAGTTCAAAGGGCAGCAGAACCTTGCACAACGTTGAAATCATTCTCCACTGCGCTTGAGACAGGTGCATTCCACCTCCTATATCGTGCTCAATTGTATAGGCTTGAATGGCCTTTTGCTGCTCCTCCAACCTCTGAAGCATATATAGGGTTGAATTCCACCTCGTTACCACTTCTTGCTTCAGATGATGGCAGGGCAGGTTCAGGCGTTTTTGGTGTTGCTCCAGTCTTCTGTACGTGGTGCCTGTACGCCGAAAGTGTCCCGCAATTCTTCTGGCCACCGACAGCATCTCTTGCACGCCCCTCTCGTTTTTTAAATAATTCTGCACCACCAAATTCAAGGTATGTGCAAAACATGGGACGTGCTGGAATTTGCCCATATTTAATGCACACACAATATTGCTGGCGTTGTCCGATGCCACAAATCCACAGGAGAGTCCAATTGGGGTAAGCCCTTCCGCGATGATCTTCCTCAGTTGCCGTAAGAGGTTTTCAGCTGTGTGCGTATTCTGGAAACCGGTGATACAAAGCGTAGCCTGCCTAGGAAAGAGTTGGCGTTTGCGAGATGCTGCTACTGGTGCCGCCGCTGCTGTTCTTGCGGCGGGAGTCCATACATCTACCCAGTGGTCTGTCACAGTCATATAGTCCTGACCCTGCCCTGCTCCACTTGTCCACATGTCCGTGGTTAAGTGGACATTGGGTACAACTGCATTTTTTAGGACACTGGTGAGTCTTTTTCTGACGTCCGTGTACATTCTCGGTATCGCCTGCCTAGAGAAGTGGAACTTAGATGGTATTTGGTAACGGGGGCACACTACCTCAAGAAATTGTCTAGTTCCCTGTGAACTAACGGCGGATACCGGACGCACGTCTAACACCAACATAGTTGTCAAGGCCTCAGTTATCCGCTTTGCAACAGGATGACTGCTGTGATATTTCATCTTCCTCGCAAAGGACTGTTGGACAGTCAATTGCTTGGTGGAAGTAGTAAAAGTGGGCTTACGACTTCCCCTCTGGGATGACCATCGACTCCCAGCAGCAACAACAGCAGCGCCAGCAGCAGTAGGCGTTACACGCAAGGATGCATCGGAGGAATCCCAGGCAGGAGAGGACTCGTCAGAATTGCCAGTGACATGGCCTGCAGGACTATTGGCATTCCTGGGGAAGGAGGAAATTGACACTGAGGGAGTTGGTGGGGTGGTTTGCGTGAGCTTGGTTACAAGAGGAAGGGATTTACTGGTCAGTGGACTGCTTCCGCTGTCGCCCAAAGTTTTTGAACTTGTCACTGACTTATTATGAATGCGCTGCAGGTGACGTATAAGGGAGGATGTTCCGAGGTGGTTAACGTCCTTACCCCTACTTATTACAGCTTGACAAAGGCAACACACGGCTTGACACCTGTTGTCCGCATTTCTGTTGAAATACTTCCACACCGAAGAGCTGATTTTTTTGGTATTTTCACCAGGCATGTCAATGGCCATATTCCTCCCACGGACAACAGGTGTCTCCCCGGGTGCCTGACTTAAACAAACCACCTCACCATCAGAATCCTCCTGGTCAATTTCCTCCCCAGCGCCAGCAACACCCATATCCTCCTCATCCTGGTGTACTTCAACACTGACATCTTCAATCTGACTATCAGGAACTGGACTGCGGGTGCTCCTTCCAGCACTTGCAGGGGGCGTGCAAATGGTGGAAGGCGCATGCTCTTCACGTCCAGTGTTGGGAAGGTCAGGCATCGCAACCGACACAATTGGACTCTCCTTGTGGATTTGGGATTTCGAAGAACGCACAGTTCTTTGCTGTGCTTTTGCCAGCTTGAGTCTTTTCATTTTTCTAGCGAGAGGCTGAGTGCTTCCATCCTCATGTGAAGCTGAACCACTAGCCATGAACATAGGCCAGGGCCTCAGCTGTTCCTTGCCACTCCGTGTGGTAAATGGCATATTGGCAAGTTTACGCTTCTCCTCCGACAATTTTATTTTAGATTTTTGAGTCCTTTTTTTACTGATATTTGGTGTTTTGGATTTTACATGCTCTGTACTATGACATTGGGCATCGGCCTTGGCAGACAAAGTTGCTGGCATTTCATCGTCTCGGCCATGACTAGTGGCAGCAGCTTCAGCACGAGGTGGAAGTCGATCTTGATCTTTCCCTATTTTTGGAACCTCAACATTTTTGTTCTCCATATTTTAATAGGCACAACTAAAAGGCACCTCAGGTAAACAATGGAGATGGATGGATACTAGTATACTTATGGATGACGAGCGACTGCCGACACAGAGGTAGCTACAGCCGTGGACTACCGTACTGTGTCTGCTGCTAATATAGACTGGATGATAATGAGATAAAATTAAAATATATATATATATATATATATATCACACTAGTACTGCAGCCGGACAGGTATATATTATGTAATGACGGACCTGCTGGACACTGTCTGTCAGCACTGCAGACTCCTAAAGTAAGCTACTAGTATCAAGAAGATAGAAAAAAAAAAAAACCACGGGTAGGTGGTATACAATTATGGATGGACGAGCGACTGCCGACACAGAGGTAACTACAGCCGTGGACTACCGTACTGTGTCTGCTGCTAATATAGACTGGATGATAATGAGATAAAATTAAAATATATATATATATATTATATATCACACTAGTACTGCAGCCGGACAGGTATATATTATGTAATGACGGACCTGCTGGACACTGTCTGTCAGACTCAGCACTGCAGACTCCTAAAGTAAGCTACTAGTATCAAGAAGATAGAAAAAAAAAAACCACGGGTAGGTGGTATACAATTATGGATGGACGAGCGACTGCCGACACAGAGGTAGCTACAGCCGTGGACTACCGTACTGTGTCTGCTGCTAATATAGACTGGATGATAATGAGATAAAATTAAAATATATATATATATCACACTAGTACTGCAGCCGGACAGGTATATATTATGTAATGACGGACCTGCTGGACACTGTCTGCAGAATGCGTTTATAAAAACACCACACGACGAGTGTTTAACTTTTTCAGGCAGACAATCACAATATACTGGTGGTCAGCAGACAATCACAATACTGGTGGTCAGTGGTCACTGGTCAGTCACACTGGCAGTGGCACTCTGGCAGCAAAAGTGTGCACTGTACTTAAAATATGTACTCCTGCTATAACTGCTCCCCAGTCTCCCCCACAATTAAGCTGTGTGAGCAGTGAGCACTCAGCACAGTCAGATAATGATATACAGTATTACATATAATGCAGCACACTGGGCTGAGCACAGATATGGTATGTGACTGTGTCACACTGTGTATCATTTTTTTTCAGGCTGAGAACGGATTAATTAAACTGGTGGTCACTGGTCACACTATCAGCAGCAAGTAGTACTCCTCCTAATAATATGCTCCCCAAAATTTGTGTCTCTCTCTAGTACTCTAGTCTAAACGGAGAGGACGCCAGCCACGTCCTCTCCCTATCAATCTCAATGCACGTGTGAAAATGGCGGCGACGCGCGGCTCCTTATATAGAATCCGAGTCTCGCGATAGAATACGAGCCTCGCGAGAATCCGACAGCGGGATGATGACGTTCGGGCGCGCTCGGGTTAACCGAGCAAGGCGGGAAGATCCGAGTCGCTCGGCCCCGTGTAAAAAAACCTGAAGTTCGGGCGGGTTCGGATTCCGAGGAACCGAACCCGCTCATCTCTACCCTCTATACAGTACACTGACCTCTATATACCTGCTAGTACATCCCTGATGCCTATATTCCCTAAGCTAAATCCCTGACGCCTCTATTCCCTACGCTACATCCCTGACGCCTCTATTCCCTATGCTACATCCCTGACGCCTCTATACCCTACGCTACATCCCTGATGCCTCTATTCCCTACGCTACATTCCTGATGCCTCTATAACCTACGCTACATCCCTGACGCCTCTATACCCTACGCTACATCCCTGACGCCTCTATACAGTACAATGCATTACTGATCCCTCTAGACCATACATCCTCATTACATCAGAGAGATAGTGAAACACTGGAAAAAATAAGGATAAAGTGGACTACAGAAACTGATGCTCTAAACAAAGGAGAGAGATAGAGAGAGAAAAGCACAAGGGAAAGTGGGCAATCGGAACACCATAGAGAGAGGAGAGATAGAAATGCCTGAAAAAGTAAAGGGGGTTGGGTATGGCATCCGGCGCTCGGGATTCCAGCAGTCACATGATACCTAATCCTAACCCTCTGGGGGGGGTGGCGGATAGGGCTAACCCTCAGGGGGTGGCAGCTAGGACTAACCCCCCCCCCCCTCCTAGTGCCTTCCCTAACACCCCCTCCCCCGGTCCTAACCCTCCCTTCAATACTCGCCTTCGGGATGTTGGCTGTCTGTGTGCCGGCACCAGTCTCCCAAGTGGTGTCAGGATTCCAACATCGGTCAAATGACCGCTGGTATACCGTCTGCCGGGATGGTAAATGTATCCTGAGGACAGGTAGTGAGTGTGGAGGGATAGGTGGTTCAGTAAAATGTAACAGCTCAAACTGCGATCATTAACTGATAAATTGATTTATAGCTCTCCCTTTTTAACCATTGCAGTCATAAAAGCAATGTTTTTTAAACTTTTAAATAAAGCTTGTTAGCATCCCCAGCACACTGTATATGCTGGGAGATGTAGTTCTCAATATGAAAACATTTAATTACTGTATGAACTCTAATTCCCCAACTGAAACCTCTCACAAACACACACTCCTAAATCTAGTACACACACACACACACACATTTCCCCAGTACTGACAACTCTCATCACTTCCACACACTGACAACTCCCTCCTGCTCCTCTCCCCACTGACACTGACAGCTCCCTCACAGTCACACACATCCTCCACCCCCCCACACACACACTGATAGCACACATGCACAAATCCCCCCCTCCTCGACACTAACTGTCACGGACTGCTTGGGCAGCAGGGGGCAGGCTCTGACTTGAAGTGCTGAAATTCAACAGCTCTCTCGAACTTGCAAGGCATGGCTGTGCAGCTGTCTCCAGCCATCTCCTTGCCCACTGTGTAATTTGTGGCGTTCTCTGATGTTCCCCGCTCTGCCTCTACAACCGGCACATAATGTACAGCAGTGGTGACTCCTGAGTATGGGCCTGGAGAACTCCGCCTACCGGGGGGTAGGGATTAATAATTTCAAAGGGGCAGAGCTAGGAGTGAAGCAGTGGACAGCAGTTGAGGGGCGTTCAAACTGTAACTGGGTTGGGACAATTTCAGTATCCTTCCCTCACCGTCTAATTGGTCAGTCCCACGCTGATTGCCATAGCGCCCTTTCGAGACTGCAGAACTCTATCCCTTAGCCACGGTTGGCACAGCTGGATGGTGCCCCTGGCAAGTGCCATCCTGGCCAAGGGGTAGAGACGCCAGCAACAGAAATCTCGGGGCCCAGTACACTGATATCTCTGGGGACCCCTCAACCCCCCCTTAACTTGGCAGAGGGATCTTTAAAAAAAAATGGAGCCTTTGACTCGGACCGTCAGTGAGGCCGGCAGGTGGTTTTCATACTGGGCTATCCAGCTCTTCGGTGGCGGTGGCAGGGACATTCAGAAAAGGGCCAGCACAGCAACATGCATAATAATGGCAATACAGTATGGACCACAGGGACTGGACAAAGTGATGGGGTAAAAGGAGGGGGGAGGGTTTAGTTGGCCTGTTAATTGTTTTCCTGCTTAAATTGAGCAGTTGGTGGATACACTTTAAAAAGCAATATTGGCACTGTGGCCCCATTATTTCTGTTCTTAATACTTGGAGCACTGAACAAGTGTCCCCTTTGTCCCCCCTGTCACCGGGCCTGTTCAGGCGTTACCTATGGAGATGCTGCGACATGACATCCTAGGACACGATACTGCACCATGCATCACCATTATATTTCAGTGTGCCTTGTCAATATTTAAATCTTGTTCTGTGTGACGTGAGTTGTAAATGGTTGAAAATCTCTGTGCTACAGTATCGTCACCATGTAGTTATAACAACACCGCAAAACCACCAAAAGACGTGTTTTGGTAGAGGGACTGCTGGAGGGGCCCATTGGGGCCCCCAGTTTGCTACCCCACCCCAGTATACCTGTGCTGTAGCCAGTGGAAGGGGCACTATCTTCCCGGTGATCTCTTCGGGAAGATGGTGCCGCACATAGAAAGCAAAGACTCTGGCTGCACTCTCCTGCCCTCGCTCTAAGCAAGGTGATCGGGCCACAAAAGGACCCCTGTCGGACCCCGGCCTGTGGGCCACAAAAGGATGCATTGGGGGCGGCATGCGGCCCATGGGTTTGACACCCCTGCCCTAGAGTGTCACAATTTGTTTCACGGCACCCCTAGGCCAAAGTTTTTTTTATTGAGAAATTCAGAAAAAAATATAAAATTAAGTAAATTGTGTTTATAGCATGTCATCCTCAGGTTCAGTTATGTTGTGAGGGAATGGTTTTGCCAATTTAATAAAGTATAAATAATTTTAATTGGTCCTGGACCACCAAACTATGCTACCAGTGCAAGAACCCCAGTTTGGAAACTACTGCCATAAAATAAACCTTTTTTGTTTTTTTTAAACTACATGTAATACACCTTAGATCTCAGTTCCTAAAAGGTTTTAAACCTTTGCATACAGTAAACTACGCTTATTTAAAAATCCTACACCGGGCACAAGTGCTCACGGGCCAATTTCATGGCAGTCTCGGATAGGAGGGCATTGTGGATTCACCAAGGGAATGCTGATGCTGACTCCAAGAAGAAAGGGAGTCTCTTCCCTATGAAGGTGAAGCCTTGTTTGGCGACGGCCTAGTTAATTTGATCTCGGCAGCTCCCGCAGGTAAGTCATCCTTCTTGCCCTATGTTCCCTCTCAACGGATGAAGACGCATCATTATCTGACGCAGTCATTTCGGCCCAATAGATATGCAAGAAGTTAAGATTCCCCTTTCTTTGCAGGTAGAGGAAGGAAAAGAGGGAAGAGGTCTGTAGCCTCTTCAAGATCGCAGGAGCAGAGATCGTCCTCTGCTTTTGCCAAATCCACTGCATGACGCTGGGGCTCTCTTGCAGGAGCCCGCACCAGTGGGGGGCACGTCTAAAACTCTTCAGTCAGTTCTGGATTCATTCGGACCTGGACTCGTGGGCTTTACAAATAGTGTCCCAAGGGTACAAACTGCGGTTTCAAGACGTTCCCCCTCACCGATTGTTCAAATCAGCCTTAGTCAGCAGGGAGAAGGTTTTTATTCAAGCCTCTTCGTGGTCCCGAAGCCGGATGGCTCAGTCAGACCAATCTTAAATCTGAAATCCCTTAATTTCTACCTAAAGAAATTCAATTTCAAGATGGAATCTCTCAGGGTAGTGATCTCCAGTCCGGGGGATAAAGGAGATTTCATGGTTTTGGTAGACATAAAGGATGCCTACTTATATGTTCCCATTTAGCCACTGCATCAAGCTACCTGAGGTTTGCAATTCAGGATTGTCATTACCAATTTCAGACGTTGCCGTTTGGTCTGTCCACGGCTCCGAGGATTTTCACCAGGGTGATGGCGGAAATGATGGTTCTCCTTCGCAAGCAAGGAGTCACAATTATCCCGTACTTGGATGATCTCCTGATAAAGGCGAGATCCAGGGACCAGTTGGTGCAAAACATCTACTCTCCCTGACAGTTCTTCAACAACATGGTTGGCTCCTAAACTTGCCAAAATCGCAGTTGGTCCCAATGACGCGGATGTTGTTTTTGGGAGTGATACTGGACACAGAAGAGGTTTTCTTCTAGTGGAAAGGCTCTGGAGATCCAGAGTCTGGTCAAACAAATTCTGAAACCAGCAAGAGTGTTAATCCATCAATGCATTCAGTTGCTGGGGAAGATGGTTGCGGCCTACGAGGCCATTCAGTTTGGCAGGTTCCATGCCAGAGTGTTCCAGTGGGACCTGTTGGACAAGTGGTCCGGATCCCACCTACACATGCACCGGAGGATAATCCTGTCTTCCAAGACCAGAATCTCACTCCATTGGTGGCTGCACAGTTCTCACCACCTAGAGGGGCGATGGTTCGGGATCCAGGACGGGATCCTAGGGACCACGGATGCAACCCTCTGAGGCTGGAGAGCAGTCACACAGGGGGAAAACATCCAAGGAAGATGGTCAAGTCTTCCTTGGATGTTTTCATCTCCACATAAATGTTCTGGAGTTAAGGGCCATTTAATAACTGCAGACACAGTACGCACTGGGACGGGTGCCCAGCATCCTCTACGGACTAAGAGAAAAGGATTTACCGGTAGGTATTAAAATCCTATTTTCTCTAACGTCCTAGAGGATGCTGGGGACTCCGTAAGGACCATGGGCATAGACGGGCTCCGCAGGAGACATGGGCACTTTAAGAAAGACTTTAGTTCTGGGTGTGCACTGGCTCCTCCCTCTATGCCCCTCCTCCAGACCTCAGTTTGATACTGTACCCAGTGGAGACTGGGTGCTTTTCAGGAGCTCTCCTGAGCTTTCTGACAGAAAGTATTTTGTTAGGTTTTTAATTTTCAGGGAGCACTGCTGGCAACAGACTCCCTCATCGAGGGACTGAGGGGAGAGAATCAGCCCTACTCTCTGAGTTGCAAGGTCCTGCTTCTTAGGCTACTGGACACCATTAGCTCCAGTGGGATTGGTACGCAGGATCTCACCCTCACCGTCCGTCCCAGAGCCGCGCCGCCGTCCCCCTCGCAGAGCCGGAAGATAGAAGCCGGGTGAGTATGAGAAGAAAAGAAGACTTCAGAGGCGGCAGAAGACTTCATGATCTTCACTGAGGTAACGCACAGCACTGCAGCTGTGCGCCTTTGCTCCCATACACCTCACATACTCCGCTCACTGTAAGGGTGCAGGGCGCAGGGGGGGCGCCCTGGGCAGCAATATAAACCTCTTTCGCAAAAATATAACATATATACAGCTGGGCACTTTATATATGTATAAGCCCCCACCAATTTTACAGTTTAAGCGGGACAGAAGCCCGCCTCCGAGGGGGCGGGGCTTCTCCCTCAGCACTCACCAGCGCCATTTTTTCTCCACAGCACCGCTGAGAGGAAGCTCCCCGGACTCTACCCTGCTTATACCACGTTAGACAAGAGGGTTGAAAAGAGGGGGGGGGGGGGGGGCACATAATTCGCAAATTACATACAGCAGCACTACTGGGCAAACATTAAGTTACTGTTTTATTCCTGGGTTATATAGCGCTGGGGGGTGTGCTGGCATACTCTCTCTCTGTCTCTCCAAAGGGCCTTGTGGGGAAACTGTCTTCAGAAAAAGCATTCCCTGTGTGTGAAGTGTGTCGGTACACATGTGTCGACATGTCTGAGGAAGAAGGCTATATTAGAGAGGAGCGGGAGCAAATGAATGTGGTGTCTCCGCCGACAGCTGATTGGTTGGATATGTGGAATGTTTTAAATGCTAGTGTAAACTCATTGCACAAAAGATTAGACAAGGCAGAAGCTTTGGGACAGTCAGGGTTTCAACCCATGCCTGATCCTATGTTGCAGGGACTGTCAGGGTCTCATAAGCGCCCACTATCCCAGATTGTTGACACAGATACCGACACGGATTCTGACTCCAGTGTCGATTACGATGATGCAAAGTTACAGCCAAAATTGGCAAAATCCATTCGATTTATGATTATGGCAATAAAAGATGTTTTGCACATCACAGAGGAACCCCCTGTCGCTGACAAGAGGGTACATATGTACAAGGGAAAGAAGCCTGAGGTAACCTTTCCCCCCTCACACGAGCTGAACGAGTTATGTGAAAAAGCTTGGGAATCTCCAGATAAAAGACTGCAGATTTCCAAAAGGATTCTTATGGCGTATCCTTTCCCATCAACGGATAGGTTACGATGGGAATCCTCCCCTAGGGTGGACAAAGCATTAACACGCTTATCCAAGAAGGTAGCCCTCCCGTCCCAGGATACGGCTACCCTCAAAGAGTGTGCTGACCGCAAACAGGAGATTACCCTGAAGTCCATTTATACACTTTCAGGTACCTTACTCAGACCGGCAATTGCGTCGGACTGGGTGTGTAGTGCTGTAGCGGCATGGACAAATACCTTATCTGAGGGGATGGATAGCCTAGACAAGGATACTATTTTATTGACCCTGGGGCATATAAGAGATGCTGTCCTATATATGTGTGTATGCAAACTACAGGTGGTGCTGCAGGGCCCACACCCTTTTACTTGTCTTGTAGAGCAGCTCTGAAGCTGTTACAGTGCCCAGCTGCTGCAAGAAATCAGCTTGAATGCTTCAGGGGCTTGGGCATGGCCAACATGAGCCCCACACCGAAGGAGGGTGGGGGTGTTTAATGCAAACTTGGGGTTATCCAAGCGCCGCAAAAGGCCGCCATGCCCTGCATGCCCCTTTTCTCTTTTCATATACAGATGAGGGTTCCAGCCAACTTTGGCCCACTGCTTGGATGACATCACCGTATGCAAATCCGTCTGCTGCAGACCTTCCCCCAGGAATGCTTGCAATAGTTGTTGCATATGGTTTAATGTCTGAGGGTGCTTCAGTATTAGGCAGCCTTCCGCCCTCCCATGTTCATCTGAAAAGATGTGGTCTCCCTGCAGTTGTTGTCCCCAGACGAGAGTTCCCTTGTGCTTCCTCAGTTAAATCTCCTTAACTTGACGGGGGTGTGCCCGAGCAGCCACCCTCCCCAGCCCTATCCCAACACATACTTATCTTGCATATGAGATCTCTTGATCATGAAGATAGTTCTCACAGGTTGAGGTTCATCCTGGCCCCGCTCCCCGCTGGAGAGCGCTGATGGGGACAGCAGCGGGGCTTCAGCAGAAGGGTGAGTACGTGTGGCCAGAGACCTCCCTTCCCATGTGTAGGCCTGCAGAGTCTGCCGCGCAGGATGGGGCATGTGGCACTCTCCCTCCCAGGGGCTCTTCCAGATGTAGCTCCTCAGCAGTATTTTTCCCGGGCTGCGCGGCGCTCTCCCCGACTGGCATCCGCCCTGGAACACTGCCTTCCTCAACGCAACATCAGCAGGGGGCCCTGGCCTCATCACCATCCCAGGTCTTTCTCATGTATGTATCATGTATGTGTGTGTGATATATGTATGAATCATATATGTTTGTGATATATATATATATATATATATGTATCTATCTATCTATCTATCTATCTATCTATCTATCTATCTATCTATCTATCTATCTATCTATCGTATGTGTGTGTATATATATGTATCTATCATTCTATCTATCTATCTATCTATCTATCTATCTATCTATCTATCTATCTATCTATCTATCTATCTATCTATCGTATGTGTGTGTATATATATGTATCTATCATGTATGTATGTATGTATGTATCTATCTTGTATGTATGTGTTTTATCTATCTATCTATCTATCTATCTATCTATCTATCTATCTATCTATCTATCTATCTATCTATCGTGTGTGTGATATATGTATGTATCTATCATGTATGTGTTATATGTATGTATCACACCTTCCTCTATACATATACATACATACATACATACATACACACACACACACACACACCTATATCTGTACGTACACTGACATACACACACCAACATCTATACATTAACACGCTGACCCCTAAACGTACACCAACGTACCCACACCTGCATCTATACCTACACATGCTGACACGTGGACGTACACCGGCTTACCCACATGTGAATCTATACATACATGTGCTGACACCTGGACATACACTGATGTACCCACACCTAACATCTATACATACACATGCTAACACCTGGACGTATACAGACGTACCCACATTTGCATCCATGCATATATAGATGTAGGTGTGTGTACGTCAGTGTACGTCCAGGTGTCAACGCGTGTATGTATAGATGCAGGTGTGGGTACGTCTGTGTATGTCCAGGTGTCAGAATGTGTATGTATAGATGCAGGTGTGGGAAGGTCAGTGTAGGTTCAGGTGTCAGCGCGTGTATGTATAGATGCAGGTGCTTGTATGTCCAGATGTCAGTGCATGTATGTATAGATGCAAGTGTGGGTACGTCGGTGTATGTCCATTTGTCAGCGCGTGTATATATAGATGCAGGTGCTTGTATGTTGGTGTATGTCCAGGTGTCAGCATGTGTATGTATAGATGCAGGTGTGGGAATGTTGGTGTATGTCCAGGTGTCAGGGCGTGTATGTATGGATATTAGGTGTGGGTACATCAGTGTATGTCCAGGTGTTAGCGCATGTACAGTATGTATAGATGTATATATACACACACATACGATAGATAGATAGATAGATAGATAGATAGATAGATAGATAGATAGATAGATAGATAGATATTATAAGGGCACGGTCGTGCCCTTATATTAAGGCTGAATCGAACAAACGGAATTCTCCCGTAGGGAACTTCTGAGATGGGGGCATGGTGTTTGAGGGGCTACACCTCAAAACTGATTGGACGTACTGAGCTGAAATTTGGCATGGGCGTGTAGAATCGTCACCCGGTGCTGCATGCCAAATTTCAGGGCAAAATAATAAAAAATGAGGAATTGGGAGTAACCTAAAGTTCCAACTGTCAGTTTTTTTCTGTGACTTCCTTTGTGGCTTTTTGACACCGTTTTCCTATAGAGTGAATTAGATATTTTTTGGGAAGGCATAACTCCGGATAGAGGACGAATTAAGACTTGGGGTTTGTTTTACTAGATAGAGTATGCCCCAGTGTAGTGCCTTTTGGGGTTGTGGTTTTTCAGAAAGTTATAGGGTTTTTTTAATTAAGAGAAATATGCCCCATTATAGAGATAGGGCTCTTCAATTTGTTGCGGCTGCGCAGTGGCCGCCAGGAGAGCGAGAGTGAGTGAGGGAAGGGGTCTCGTGCAGGCTGAGGTTATAAAAGTAGCTGCTGGCGGCGGGAGGAGAGCCAGCGGTTCCTGGGTGTGTACACCTGCGGTCCCTTACAGACTGCAGCGACCCATTAGGACTGTGGAGGAGAGGGGTAGCGGCATAGCAGCCGCAGGCTTACCGAAAGTGCTCACTACTGAGCAATATGGTCCCCTTACCCGAAGTGGGAGCCGCAGCGGGAGGAATAGCTGGAGTTGCGCCGCAGGAGAAAGTCAGAGGACATCCAGAAGAGACATCCGGTGCAGCGCTGACTCCTGACTGACAGCGCTTGCCTACTGAGCGGTGTGGTACCCCCACACCTGAAGCGGGTGCGGGAGCGGCAGCCGGAGAAGACAGCTGTGCTGCACGGAAGAAGTCAGGCAGCAGCAGCAGCACCAGCGGGCTGAGGTGGGGAGGATCAGTATGGTCCCTTACGTGCGGCTCACATTCAGATCCATCCGGCTCCCTTCCCCTCCTCCCCTGCACCCTTAGCAGCCTGCCCCCACATCTCATTCACCCACCGCCGCAGACTCCTCCCCCACACGGTTATTATAATAAGGCAACCCCCCTACCCCCTTCCCTCCCTGCTGTGTGTCCAGCCACCCCCCCCCCTCACCTGCTGTGTGTCCGGCCTACCCCCCCCCCCTCACCTGCTGTGTGTCCAGCCCCCCCCCCTCACCTGCTGTGTGTACAGCCCCCCCCTCACCTGCTGTGTGTCCGGCCCACACCCCCCCTCCCTGCTGTGTGTCCGCCCCCCCCCCCCCTCCCTGCTGTGTGTCCAGCCACCCCACCCCACCCTCACCTGCTGTGTGTCCGGCCTACCCCCCCCCTCCCTGCTGTGTGTCCGGCCTACCCCCCCCCTCCCTGCTGTTTGTCCGGCCTACCCCCCCCTCCCTGCTGTGTGTCCAGACCCCCCCCTCACCTGCTGTGTGTCCAGCCACCCCCCCCTCACCTGCTGTGTGTCCAGCCACCCCCCCCCCCTCACCTGCTGTGTGTCCGGCCTACCCCCCCCTCCCCTGCTGTTTGTCCGGCCACCCTCCCCTCCCCTGCTGTGTGTCCGGCGGCCTACCCCCCCCCCTCCCCTCCCTGCTGTGTGTCCGGCCTACCCCCCCTCACCTGCTGTGTGTCCAGCCCCCCCCTCCTCCCCTGCTGTGTGTCCGTCCTACCCCCCCCCCCCCCTCCCTGCTGTTTGTCCGGCCACCCTCCCCTCCCCTGCTGTGTGTCCGGCCATCCCCTCCCCTGCTGTGTGTCCGGCCACCCTCCCCTCCCCTGCTGTGTGTCCGGCCTACCCCCCCCCCTCCCCTGCTGCGTGTCCAGCCCCCCCCCTCCCCTGCTGCGTGTCCAGCCCCCCCCCCTCACCTGCTGTGTGTCCAGCCCCCCCCCCTCACCTGCTGTGTGTCCAGCCCCCCCCCTCACCTGCTGTGTGTCCAGCCCCCCCCCCCTCACCTACTGTGTGTCCAGCCCCCCCCCTCACCTGCTGTGTGTCCAGCCCCCCCCTCACCTGCTGTGTGTCCAGCCCCCCCCCTCACCTGCTGTGTGTCCAGCCCCCCCCCTCACCTGCTGTGTGTCCAGCCCCCCCTCACCTGCTGTGTGTCCAGCCACCCCCCCTCCCCTGCTGTGTGTCCGGCCTACCCCCCCCCACCCCCCCCTCCCTGCTGTTTGTCCGGCCACCCTCCCCTCCCCTGCTGTGTGTCCTGCCTACCCCCCCTCCCTGCTGTGTGTCCGGCCACCCCCCCCTCACCTGCTGTGTGTCCGGCCTACCCTCCCCCCCCCCCCCCTCCCCTGCTGTTTGTCTGGCCACCATCCCCTACCCTCCCCTGCTGTGTGTTCGGCAACTCCCCCCTCTTCCCGCTGTGTTCGGCCACCCCCTACCCCCTCCCCTCCCTGCCGTGTGTCCGGTCACCCTCCCCTCTCTGCTGTGTGTCCAGCCACCCCCCCCCCTCTCTGCTGTGTGTCCAGCCACCCCCCCCAGACACGCAGCGCCTGACACACACAGACATGCAACGCCTGACACGCATACGCATATGCAGCGCCTGACACACACGCACACACACAGCACCTGACACACACACACACACACACAGCACCTGACACACACGCACACACACAGCACCTGACACACACACACACAGCACCTGACACTCACACGGACCTGACACACGCACACACACTCACACGCAGCACCTGACACACACGCAGCACCTGACACACGCATACACAGACGCAGCACCTGACACTCACACGGACCTGACACACACGCACACACTCACACGCGGCGCCTGACGCACATAGACACGCGGCGCCTGACGCACACGCGGCGCCTGACGCACACGCGGCGCCTGACAGACATGCGGCGCCTGGCACACACGCACAGGCAGCGCCTGGCACACACGCACAGGCAGCGCCTGGCACACACGCACAGGCAGCGCCTGACACACACGCAGCGCTGACACACACAGACATGCAGCGCCTGACACACACAGACACGCAGCGCCTGACGCACAGGCAGCGCCTGACACACATGCACACGCAGCGCCTGACACACGCAGCGCCTGACACACACACGCACCTGACACTCACATGCTCCTGACACACGCAGCACCTGACATACTCACACGCAGCACCTGACACACACGCAGACACGCAGCATCTGACACACACACACGCAGCACCTGACACACACACGCAGCGCCTGACACACACGCAGACACGCAGCGCCTGACACACACGCAGACACGCAGCGCCTGACACACACGCAGACACGCAGCGCCTGACACACACGCAGCGCCTGACACACACGCAGCGCCTGACACACACGCAGCGCCTGACACACACGCAGACACGCAGCGCCTGACACACACGCAGCGCCTGACACACACGCAGACACGCAGCGCCTGACACACACGCAGCGCCTGACACGCACGCAGCGCCTGACACGCACGCAGCGCCTGACACACACGCAGCGCCTGACACACACGCAGACACGCAGCGCCTGACACACACGCAGACACGCAGCGCCTGACACACACGCAGACACGCAGCGCCTGACACACACGCAGACACGCAGCGCCTGACACACACGCAGACACGCAGCACCTGACACACACGCAGACACGCAGCACCTGACAGACACGCACACACACACACACACACACACAGCACCTGACACAGATATGCAGCGCCTGACACACATACGCAGACATACAGCGCCTGACACACACACACGCAGACATGCAGCACCTGACACACACACACACCCACAGACATGCAGCACCTGACACACCCACACACACACACATGCATCACCTGACACACCCACACACACAGACATGCATCACCTGACACACCCACACACATATACAGACATGCAGCACCTGACACACACACACACACACACACAGAGACATGCAGCGCCTGACACACACACACATACAGACATGCAGCACCTGACACACACACACACATACAAACATGCAGCACCTGACACACACACACACACACAGCACCTAACACACATATATACATGTGGCATTTAACGCACACACGCACAGCACCTGACACACAATCATATACACTCAGAGCACCTAACACACACATACACTCGCAGCACCTCACACACACTCGTATACACACGCAGCACCTGCCACTCACACATATATACACATGCAGCACCTGCCACTCCCACATACATGAACAGCACCTGACACACACATACACGCGCAGCACCTGACAGTCACACACATACAGATGCGACAGCTGACACAAACACATACACGCTCAACACCTGACACCCACGTGGCAGCTGACGCATACAAATGCAGCACCTGAAATACACACATATACACGTGCAGCACCTGAGACACACACATACACGTACAGCACCTGAGACACACACACACACATGTATGTACACGCGCGGCTCCAGGCACACACATACGTACGTACACACGCGGCACTTGACACACACACGTACACGCGCGGCACCTGACACACACACACACACACACGTACGTACGTACATGTGTGGCACCTGACACACACACGTATGCACACGTGTGGCTCCTGACACACACGCGCGATGCTCCTGACACACACACATGTACGTACACGCTCGGCTCCTGACACACACACGTATGTATACGCGCGGCACCTGAAACTTACACGTATGTACGTATACGCGCGGCTCCTGACACCCTCACGCATGTACACGCGTGGCTCCTGGCACACTGGCACACACACACACGTACACGCGCGGCACCTGACACATACATGCGTGTACGTACACACATGCACAGCACCTGACATACACACATGTAGGTACGCGCCACCTGACACACACACACACGTACACGCACGACACCTGACACACACGTACATACTAGTGATGAGTGGGTTCGGTTCGTCGGAATCCGGACCCCCCCGAACTTCACCCATTTTACATGGGTCCGAGGCAGGTTCGAACCTTCCCGCCTTGCTCGGCTAGCCCGAGCGCGCCCGAACGTCATCATCCCGCTGTCGGATTCCCGCGAGATTCGGATGTCTGCATTCGTGGAAAGGGGTCCCATGTGTAAACATGGGACCCCTTTCAGTCCGTCTGGTCCGGGTGTTCGGTTTGTTGTTTTGCCAAGTACGTGGATTTAATCTGGAACCTGGATCAGGTGAGTATAATTATCTTTTATTTTCAGGTACCCGTGGATTCTACTTGGAGAAGAGGACCGACTGCTTCGTGTCAACATAGGTAAGTATGTGTGTGTCGGCAGGTGTGAAATAAAGTTATACTTTCACGGTGTCTGTGTCCTGTTTTTATTTGGGTATTTTTTCCCCAGTAGAACTACAGGTACCAGCGGGCCCGTTTTTCTCCCGCATGCTGGTACTTGTGGTTCTCAAAGTACCAGATTGCGGGGGAGGCTTGCTGGGACTTGTAGTACTACTGGAAAAAACAATATTCTTTCAATTTTCTCAAGGCTATCAGCCTCCCATCCGCAGCCCTTGGATGGGGGGGACAGCCTCGGGCTTCACCCCTGGCCCTTGGGTGGCTGGGGGGGGGACCCCTTGATTGAAGGGGTCCCCACTCCCCCAGGGTTCCCCGGCCAGGGGTGACTAGTTGGATATTTAATGCCACGGCCGCAGGGCACTGTATAAAAGTGACCCCCGGCTGTGGCATTATCTGTCCAGCTAGTGGAGCCCGATGCTGGTGTAAAAATAATGGGGGACCCTACTCTTTTTGTCCCCCGTATTTTTTGCACCAGCACCAGGCGCAGAGCCCGGAGCTGGTTTTAAAAATACGGGGGATCCCCTGTCCGTTTTTCCCCCGGATTTTTAGAACCAGGACCGGCTCGAAGAGCCCGAGGCTGGTTATGCTTTGGAGGGGGGACCCCACGCAATTTTTCTTTTCCGGGTTTTTCACATTCCATTTAAAAAAAAAAAAAATAATAATAATCTTTTAAAAAATATATAAATAATACTTGTGCCTCCAAAAAAGACAAACCAAGTACCTAATCCCTTCTAATATAAATAGATATGCTATTACCCCCAAAAAATATTATTTTTTATTAGATTCCGCCTGCAAAGTGTGGCGGATTGAAAATGACGAATTTACTGTTTAAAAGCACTGTTGTCGAATTTACAAACTTCAATTGAATATACTTTTGTTGAATTGCCGCATTTGTACCATTGCAGAAAAGTCGAATTTGTCAAATGTCGAATTTTAAAAAGTCGAATTTTGAAAGGATGCAAGAATAGGCCCCGCCCCCTTCTTCACATCAGCCGTCCCCTTCTACCCCTGTACCTTGCTCTCTCCTGTCTGTGCTCTCTCCCGTCTGTAGGACTAGGCCCCGCCCCCTTCTTACCCTCCAGTGACTGCTCTCTCCTGACAAGTGGACCAGGCCTGCCCCCTACACGCTGCTGGTGTCTTCATTGTTACTTGGTCTGGAGCTCCGTTGGGGAGAGAACTCACGTGAGCTCATTAAGAATGAGGAACTGGGATGTTTTAATTTTATTGTGAGTAGTGTAGTGTGGTGATGTAGTATGTTGTATGGGGGGTATAGTGTAACTATGAAGTGCAGCATATGGGAGGGCTATAGCATAGTGATGTAGTGTGGCATATGGGGGGTGGTAGCGCATAGGCGTGCGTACAGGGGGTGCCTGGTGCGCACAGGCACTCCCTAATGTCCAGCACCGCTGCACGCCACGCTTGCTGTGGCACAGTGATCGCTGAGTGTGTGATCGGTGGAGCCTAGCCTGTAGCTCATTTCCGTACCTCCCACCACCGCTGCGCCCGCCCCCCCTCTGCCTGCTGCTAATACTATGCTGAGTGCATTCGTCAGCGGCCTCACTGGGGGGACTGGTGTCACCTTGCAATGTGACGTGGTGATGTCCGCCTATGCTCTCCTCCCGCCCACCCGTGCTTTCCTCCCGCTGCGGTCTCTCAGTCCTAGTGTGCCGCGGCTGCCACACCACTGGCAGTGTTCCTCTAGGGGGGACTGGGAGCCGCCGGCAGACACATTCTGCTGAGACTTACTTGTCAGTGTGGGTTCCGGATGGCAGGCGGCGGGTGGGAGGGCAGACGGGGAGCAGGTGTCACAAGGAGTGTGTGGGTAACTAATTCACAATACTTCCGCTCAACGTGGCACTGCTGGTCCTTCATCTTCATCTTCACCAGGTGGCGGGCGGCCCGGAAATTAAGTGATGTGTTGTGCAGCAGTCAGTGTGAAGTGACTGTGAGTAACACTGATGGTGCTGATGATGCTGCTGCAGAATCGGGAAGCAATTAATTCATAAATATAATGTACTCTATCAGTGTATTATACATACATAAACATGTACATACGTGTATTTGTGTATACATGTATATACATGAGTGTGTGTGCATATATATATATATATATATATACAGCCAGTTCCCAGGAACAAAAGTCCTCCCCCGCTTCCGCTAAGTCCACAGCATGACGCTGGGGCTCCACTGGTGGAGCCAGGTGCGGTGGGGGCCGGTCTCAAGTGCTTCAGCAATCAGTGGGCTTGCTCACAGGTGGATCCCTGGATTCTACAATAGTGTCTCAGGGATTCAAGCTGGAATTCGAGACGTCTCCCCCTCGCCGTTTCCTAAAATCTGCCTTGCCAACATCTCCCTTGGACAGGGAGGCTGTGATAGAGGCAAATTCACAAGCTGTATTTGCAGCAGGTGATAGTCAAGGTACCCCTCCTTCAACAAGGAAGGGGTTACTATTCCACAATGTTTGTGGTACCGAAACCGGACGGTTCGGTGAGACCCATTTTAAATTTTAAATCTTTGAACACGTATATAAAACGGTTCAAGTTCAAGATGGAATCGCTCAGGGCGGTTATCTCAAGCCTGGAGGAAGGGGATTACATGGTATCACTGGACATCAAGGATGCTTACCTGCATGTCCCCATTTGCTCTCCTCACCAGGAGTACCTCAGATTTGTGGTACAGGACTGTCATTCTGCGGCGGGACTGCCGCATTCTAGATCAGTAAAAGCCCATTCCACGAGGAAGGTGGGCTCTTCTTGGGCGGCTGCCCGAGGGGTCTCTGCTTTACAACTTTGCCGAGCTGCTACTTGGTCGGGGTCAAACACATTTGCAAGATTTTACAAGTTTGACACCCTGGCTGAGGAGGACCTGGAGTTCGCTCATTCGGTGCTGCAGAGTCATCCGCACTCTCCCTCCCGTTTGGGAGCTTTGATATAATCCCCATGGTCCTTACGGAGTCCCAGCATCCACTTAGGACGTCAGAGAAAATAAGATTTTACTCACCGGTAAATCTATTTCTCGTAGTCCGTAGTGGATGCTGGGCGCCCATCCCAAGTACTTGTACATAGTTATTGTTAACAAAAGGGTTATTGTTGAGAGCCATCTGTGCAGAGGCTCCGTTGTTGTCATACTGTTAACTGGGTATAATATCACGAGTTGTACGGTGTGATTGGTGTGGCTGGTATGAGTCTTACCCGGGATTCAAAATCCTTCCTTAGTGTCAGCTCTTCCGGGCACAGTATCCTAACTGAGGTCTGGAGGAGGGTCATAGGGGGAGGAGCCAGTGCACACCAGGTAGTCCTAAAGCTCTCTTTAGTTGTGCCAAGTCTCCTGCGGAGCCGCTATTCCCCATGGTCCTTACGGAGTCCCAGCATCCACTACGGACTACGAGAAATAGATTTACCGGTGAGTAAAATCTTATTTTATATATATATATATATATATATATATATATATATATATAATATATATATATGACTTGGGGTTTGTTTTATTAGATAGAGCATGTCCCTGTGAAGTGCCTTTTGGGGTTGTGGTTTTTCAGAAAGTTACAGGTTTTTTTTAATTAAGAGAAATATGCCCCATTATAGAGATCGGGCATTTCAATTTGTTGCGCCTGCGCAGTGGCCGCCAGCAGGGGGTGTACTAGAGTGCCTTCTCTTGAGAGCCGCAATATGGCCGCCTTCTCCCCGGTTATTCTGTAAATAGGAAAATAACCTCACAGGTTCACATAGGGCAGAGTTGCCACTACTAGTGCAGGGCTGTAACTTACAGTACTAAGGAAAAGCCATATACTAAAGCGGCACGGTGACCTCACCCCTCTCAGAGACACCAGGGCGCAGCACACTGGTACACACACCTGTTAGCTCAGGGCAGCACTATAGGACCCTCCTGTAATGCTGTGCTGGCGGCGTGTAGTGATCAGGGCACTGGGAGACTGGCTGGCTGGTCTCCGTCTCTGCTGCCTATAGAACTTCCACCTCTGTTATATATCAGGGCTGCTCTCCTGTTATGATTCCAATACTCTGGTCTGGGGATATCTTATAGCAAGGACCTGAGTACTGGAACGTAATGCTTGGAAAGGGAGTGGGAACGGGAATAGCCCCTGGCGCCCTATCTCCGTTGTCTCGCCCGTGCTGTCAGAAATCTCTTGCGAGACTATGGTTGCTTGGGCCCATGGCAGCCGCATTTGAAGGGCGGATTACGTCTGCCCAACTCCGATGCCCCCTCAGGTCTTAATGGGAGACAAAGAGAAATCCGAGACAGGGTGATAACAAGGGGCCCTCTACTAAACAACAAAGCCAGGGGCTCAAAACTAACTTTAAACTAGAGTATATGCGGAAAACCGCCAGGGAAAAGGACAACCAAAATACCCACTTGTCCACTCTTCTACCCGGCACCGGCGAGTTCCGGAGAGGAGTGTGGGAGCGTAAACCTCCGCAAATGCACCAACACAGAATACAAAATAAAGCGGCCTAGGCCGCAGCACGCGGCAGAGCCGCCACTCACGAAAACCACACGAGATCCTCTAGCGACTGTTGCGGGTAAATGAGGACTGGAAGACTCCTTGGGAAGAGATGACAACACTAAGATTCAGGAACTCTGAGGACAGGAATGACCGGACACAGCAGAACTGGAACAGACGTCAGCAAACCAAAGCAGCATGCAGGAAGCTATTACCGGCGTCTGTGTGAAGCACTGAGAAGGTATTTAGCAGGGAGTCCTTCAATCAGAAGTTCAGAGCCTGATTAGCACAATGCCGTGCAGCTGCCTTGCTGCACGACCAGAAGACAAGTGTGTGTGTGTAGTTCACTTGATTGACCCTGCAAGGGGAGCGCAGTCCGTCCGTGGCGTCCCCGTTGCTAGGGTCCAGGCGGCTCAGCGCGCCCGGCGTCCTAGCGTTGCTAGGGAGCCGGCGGCTAGCACGCTCGGCATCCCTAGTTGCTAGGCGCCGGGCCGCGAGGACATCGCGGACCACGGCGCCTAACACCTGTGTGTTCTCTTCCTCTCCTACCTCACACTGGAACTGGCCGCCCAGAGAACGAGAGGGCAGCGGCTGACATCAGAGAGGGTGCAGCAATCTGTGTGGGCAGAGCCCCTCACAGCAAGGTGTCCTTATGCTGTGCCCCGTGTAATCACTGTGATCCATACAGACTCTCACCCTGGTATGCTCTCTATTATTTATTTTTTTACACTGCGGCATGCTCGAGGGAAGGGAGCAGGCACCACCCCACCGCCACTACTCCTCCGCCAGCATCACTGCCGAGCCGGTCAGTGTTCCGGCGGCAATGAGCAGTAGGCAGCCACCAGCAACAACAGTCAGGAAGCTGTTACTCCCGGCAGCAGTAGCGTCAAGCTGCAATTCAGCCAGCGGCACGATGATCCGGGAGACAGTGGCAGCACAGGGAAGCAGTACCCCCTCCAATCGCAGCACCAACTAGGAGACTGAGGCAGCAACCTGCCCCCAGCAGCAGCACCACCCTGATGATAGGTAAGATGCATTTTGGTGTCACAAGAAGGTGGCCGGAGTAGTGGCTGGCTGTGGTCACACCCCGGGGAAAAGTGATAGTGATTTCAGTGTTCCCTTGCGCGGGGATTGGATGTGTAGATGTATGGAGGCTATGTATGTATAGATGTGAGCGGCAGTGTGCGGATATATGAGAGTGGCAGTGTGCGGATGTATGAGAGCGGCAATGTACGGCTGTATAACTGCGTCGGTGTGCGGCTGTACGATGGTGTGCGGCTGTAAGAGTGCGGCTGTAAGAGTGCGGCTGTAAGAGTGCGGCTGTAAGAGTGCGGGGTTGTACGGATGTATGAGAGCGGGGTTGTACGGATGTATGAGAGCGAGGTTGTACGGATGTATGAGAGCGGCAGTGTATGGATGTATGAGAGCAACAGTGTACAGTTGTGTGAGAGCGGCAGTGTGCGGATGTATGAGAGTGGCGGTGTACGGATGTATGAGAGCGGCAGTGTATGGATGGCAGCGTCATAGGGAGGGATGTCGGAATGCTGTTATAGGGTTCCTAATACAAAATGCCACGTTGGGCTTGATGGGCAGGTAGTGCGGCAAGCACACCCAAATTGGCATCTGACGTCGCCTGCAGTCCACACTGTTGTGAGGAGTCAGAGTTAATTTTGACTGTGTAGTGTACTCACAGAGGACCTACCGCCCGTCCCCTCCTCGCATCTGAGCAGCAGGTCAGGCTCTTATTTTCTTTTTAATCAGGAGAGGCCGAGTGAACTGTGAGCAGGGGGGCAGAGCTACATGGGACCCAGAGGGGCTGCTGTGCTGTCAGAGAGGGAGAGGAAGCGAGAGATGAAGCTACTGCAAAACCCCTAGCTGATTGTGAGGTGCCGGGTTGAAGGGTGATGTGATCACCCTTCTCCCTCGCTGCCGCTGGGGACCGCATCTAGGCTTCCTCCATCGAGGGCATGCGGCGCAGCAGTGGGCAGCGTGTAATGAGTTTGTCTGACTCATTATACTGCTGCCTGTTGTGGACACCTCCGTCCGTACGGACTGGTGTACATGCCCAGCACAGAGGTGACAGTGTTGGTGGAAGTGCTGCCCAGTTCTGACCCTGCAGGCCTCCCTGATCTGACTGCGGCCGCTGCTACTGCTGCGGCCCGAAACCCCTGTCGGTCCCCTCCATAGACTTCTGCCTGTCCAGCGCTGAGGTACTAGGGGTATCCCAGCTGCGGGAAGGGTATGTCTCTGGCTTTCTCTCCGGCAGGGGAAGGTGACAGCGGCGGAGGAAGTGTTGCCCACCTCAGACACTGCAGGCCTCCCCGATCCAGCTGCGGCCACAGCTGATGCTGCCAGAACCCCCTGCTGATCTCCTTTGTTGACTGCCGCATGGCCAGTGCTGAAGTACTGGGGGTAGGCCAGCTACGGGAAGAGTGTCTCTGCCTCGGGCTCTCTCTCTCTGTCAGGGGAAGGAAGGGCTGATTCTCTGGCACAACAGGGAGGGCTAGGCTGCAGGAACACAGCACTGGAAGAAACAGGAGGCCGAACTCATGACCAAAAAGTGAGCAGTGCAGTGATCAGCCCCCTAGTCTTTCCCTCTCTCTGGGTGCAGAGCTGTATTCTACAGAGAGAGCTGGGATGGGAAGAAGGGGAACGGCACCTGACGCACACATACACGCGCGGCACCTGACGCACACATACACGCGCAACACCTGACACACACACATACACGTGCGGCACCTGACACACACACACACGTAGCATCAGACACAATAAAATAAACATGCAGCACCTGACCCACACATACACGCGCAACACCTGACACACACACATACACGTGCGGCACCTGACACACACACACGTAGCATCAGACACAATAAAATAAACATGCAGCACCTGACCCACACATACACGCGCAACACCTGACACACACACATATACACGTGCGGCACCTGACACACACACACGTACCATCAGACACAATAAAATAAACATGCAGCACCTGACACATGCATATACACGCAGCACCTGACACATGCATATACACGCAGCACCTGACACATGCATATACACGCAGCACCTGACACATGCATATACACGCAGCACCTGACACATGCATATACACGCAGCACCTGACACATGCATATACACGCAGCACCTGACACATACATATACACGCACACCATCAGACACACACATACACACGCAGTGCCTTACTCACACACACATAGACACGTGCAGCACCTGAGGCACGCACATGTACACGCGCAGCACCTGACGCACACTCATGTACACACGCAGCACCTGACGCACACTCATGTACACGTGCAGCATCTAATGCACACTCATGTACACGCGCAGCACCTGACGCACACTCATGTACACGCGCATCACCTGACACAGACATACGTATTCATGCACAGCACCAGACATACACTTGTACACACGCGGAGCACCTGATACTCACACACATATACACCCGCAACACCTGACACACACACACACACACACACGTGCGGCAGCTGACGCATACACACGCACCATCAGACACACTCATATATACACGCAGCACCTGACACACACATACACACAGGAGCTGACACACACATACACAGGCAGCACCTGACACACACACACATATACACGCGCAGCACCTGACACCATGCACTCACACGTACAAGCAATGCATTTCACGCCTACCTCCAGCCTCAGTTACAGGCTGCTGCCGCCTACCCCCCTCCCTGCATCAGCTGCAAAGGCAGCAAAATATTTTGACCAAAGTCTAAAGGCCCGTACACATTAAACAATGTCGCTCTGTGAGCTACATCGTCTAATGTTTCCCCTCCCGGGCCGGCCGGCGGCCGACTGTACACACTGAGCGATATGACCGCTCATATCGCTCAGTGACGTCACGCCCCCGCCAGCCCTGCATGAAGGTCGTGGACGACAGTCCACATCCTTCCTGCATGCCCTACCGACAGCGAAGATTGTTGCCGACCCGCGGGGCCGCGCATCGTTTGTCGCTGGCTGCATACACACTTAACGATAAAATGAGCGACGTCGCTCATTAAATCGTTAAGTGTGTACGGACCTTAAACAATTTGGTTTGGTTAATAAAATAATTTTGCACAGAACAGTGATGTTATACGAACATTTTCATTAAACATTTAAAAAATCAAATGTTTATTCTTACAGTGAAATTTTACATTTCTGAATAAAAAAAATAAATTTAAAAAAAGCGATGAAATTCCATAGACAAAAAACCTTACGGTTTCACATGTCCCATTAAGGCTTCTTAGACATGATCGAAATTTCAGAAACCTGTTGTAACTCTTCCACTCAAACTCCAAAAAGCAATGAAATTCCGATCATTAAGGCTGACGCCTTAATGGACGTGTTCCTTGCGCAATACAGATATGGTATGCCATCACAGCCTGTGGGTAAGTGCAGATTCAGCACTCTCACAGAGTGAGATTGCTGTCACTCACACAATGGTGGAGCTGCTAATTCACAGATTTGTGTGCTCATTGGAATACACACATGCAGTCTATGCAACTGAAGGTCTGAGCAGTTGGGGAATGCTTTTTCTGAAGACAGTTTCCCCACAAGGCCCTTTGGAGAGACAGAGAGAGAGTATGCCAGCACACCCCCCAGCGCTATATAACCCAGGAATAAAACAGTAACTTAATGTTTGCCCAGTAGTGCTGCTGTATGTAATTTGCGAATTATGTGCCCCCCCCCCCTCTTTTCAACCCTCTTGTCTAACGTGGTATAAGCAGGGTAGAGTCCGGGGAGCTTCCTCTCAGCGGTGCTGTGGAGAAAAAATGGCGCTGGTGAGTGCTGAGGGAGAAGCCCCGCCCCCTCAGAGGCGGGCGTCTGTCCCGCTTAAACTGTAAAATTGGTGGGGGCTTATACATATATAAAGTGCCCAGCTGTATATATGTTATATTTTTGCGAAAGAGGTTTATATTGCTGCCCAGGGCGCCCCCCCTGCGCCCTGCACCCTTACTGTGACCGGAGTATGTGAGGGGTATGGGAGCAAAGGCGCACAGCTGCAGTGCTGTGCGTTACCTCAGTGAAGATCATGAAGTCTTCTGCCGCCTCTGAAGTCTTCTTTTCTTCTCATACTCACCCGGCTTCTATCTTCCGGCTCTGCGAGGGGGACGGCGGCGCGGCTCTGGGACGGACGGCGAGGGTGAGTTCCTGCGTACCAATCCCACTGGAGCTAATGGTGTCCAGTAGCCTAAGAAGCAGGACCTTGCAACTTAGAGAGTAGGGCTGCTTCTCTCCCCTCAGTCCCTCGATGAGGGAGTCTGTTGCCAGCAGTGCTCCCTGAAAATTAAAAACCTAACAAAATACTTTCTGTCAGAAAGCTCAGGAGAGCTCCTGAAAAGCACCCAGTCTCCACTGGGTACAGTATCAAACTGAGGTCTGGAGGAGGGGCATAGAGGGAGGAGCCAGTGCACACCCAGAACTGAAATCTTTCTTAAAGTGCCCATGTCTCCTGCGGAGCCCGTCTATCCCCATGGTCCTTACGGAGTCCCCAGCATCCTCTAGGACGTTAGAGAAAATAGGATTTTAATACCTACCGGTAAATCCTTTTCTCTTAGTCCGTAGAGGATGCTGGGCACCCGTCCCAGTGCGTACTGTGTCTGCAGTTATTAAATAGCCCTTAACTCCAGAACATTTATGTGGAGATGAAAACATCCAAGGAAGACTTGACCATCTTCCTTGGATGTTTTCCCCCTGTGTGACTGCTCTCCAGCCTCGGAGGGTTGCATCCGTGGTCCCTAGGATCCCGTCCTGAATCCCGAACCATCGCCCCTCTAGGTGGTGAGAACTGTGCAGCCACCAATGGAGTGAGATTCTGGTCTTGGAAGACAGGATTATCCTCCGGTGCATGTGTAGGTGGGATCCGGACCACTTGTCCAACAGGTCCCACTGGAACACTCTGGCATGGAACCTGCCAAACTGAATGGCCTCGTAGGCCGCAACCATCTTCCCCAGCAACTGAATGCATTGATGGATTAACACTCTTGCTGGTTTCAGAATTTGTTTGACCAGACTCTGGATCTCCAGAGCCTTTCCACTAGAAGAAAACCTCTTCTGTGTCCAGTATCACTCCCAAAAACAACAACCGCGTCATTGGGACCAACTGCGATTTTGGCAAGTTTAGGAGCCAACCATGTTGTTGAAGAACTGTCAGGGAGAGTAGATGTTTTGCACCAACTGGTCCCTGGATCTCGCCTTTATCAGGAGATCATCCAAGTACGGGATAATTGTGACTCCTTGCTTGCGAAGGAGGACCATCATTTCCGCCATCACCCTGGTGAAAATCCTCAGAGCCGTGGACAGACCAAACGGCAACGTCTGAAATTGGTAATGACAATCCTGAATTGCAAACCTCAGGTAGCTTGATGCAGTGGCTAAATGGGAACATATAAGTAGGCATCCTTTATGTCTACCAAAACCATGAAATCTCCTTTATCCCCCGGACTGGAGATCACTACCCTGAGAGATTCCATCTTGAAATTGAATTTCTTTAGGTAGAAATTAAGGGATTTAAGATTTAAGATTGGTCTGACTGAGCCGTCCGGCTTCGGGACCACGAAGAGGCTTGAATAAAAACCTTCTCCCTGCTGACTAAGGCTGATTTGAACAATCGGTGAGGGGGAACGTCTTGAAACCCCAGTTTGTACCCTTGGGACACTATTTGTAAAACCAACGAGTCCAGGTCCGAATGAATCTAGAACTGACTGAAGAGTTTTAGACGTGCCCCCCACTGGTGCGGGCTCCTGCAAGAGAGCCCCAGCGTCATGCAGTGGATTTGGCAGAAGCAGAGGACGATCTCTGCTCCTGCGATCTTGAAGAGGCTACAGACCTCTTCCCTCTTTTCCTTCCTCTACCTGCAAAGAAAGGGGAATCTTAACTTCTTGCATATCTATTGGGCCGAAATGACTGCGTCAGATAATGATGCGTCTTCATCCGTTGAGAGGGAACATAGGGCAAGAAGGATGACTTACCTGCGGGAGCTGCCGAGATCAAATTAACTAGGCCGTCGCCAAACAAGGCTTCACCTTCATAGGGAAGAGACTCCCTTTCTTCTTGGAGTCAGCATCAGCATTCCCTTGGTGAATCCACAATGCCCTCCTATCCGAGACTGCCATGAAATTGGCCCGTGAGCACTTGTGCCCGGTGTAGGATTTTTAAATATGTGTAGTTTACTGTATGCAAGGGTTTAAAACCTTTTAGGAACTGAGCTCTAAGGTGTATTACATGTAGTTTAAAAAAACAAAAAAGGTTTATTTTATGGCAGTAGTTTCCAAACTGGGGTTCTTGCACTGGTAGAATAGTTTGGTGGTCCAGGACCAATTAAAATTATTTATACTTTATTAAATTGGCAAAACCATTCCCTCACAACATAACTGAACCTGAGGATGACATGCTATAAACACAATTTACTTAATTTTATATTTTTTTCTGAATTTCTCAATAAAAAAAACTTTGGCCTAGGGGTGCCGTGAAACAAATTTTGATACTCTAGGGCAGGGGTGTCAAACCCATGGGCCGCATGCCGCCCCCAATGCATCCTTTTGTGGCCCACAGGCCGGGGTCCGGCAGGGGTCCTTTTGTGGCCCGATCACCTTGCTTAGAGCGAGGGCAGGAGAGTGCAGCCAGAGTCTTTGCTTTCTATGTGCGGCACCATCTTCCCGAAGAGATCACCGGGAAGATAGTGCCCCCTCCACTGGCTACAGCACAGGTATACTGGGGTGGGGTAGCAAACTGGGGGCCCCAATGGGCCCCTCCAGCAGTCCCTCTACCAAAACACGTCTTTTGGTGGTTTTGCGGTGTTGTTATAACTACATGGTGACGATACTGTAGCACAGAGATTTTCAACCATTTACAACTCACGTCACACAGAACAAGATTTAAATATTGACAAGGCACACTGAAATATAATGGTGATGCATGGTGCAGTATCGTGTCCTAGGATGTCATGTCGCAGCTTCTCCATAGGTAACGCCTGAACAGGCCCGGTGACAGGGGGGACAAAGGGGACACTTGTTCAGGGCTCCAAGTATTAAGAACAGAAATAATGGGGCCACAGTGCCAATATTGCTTTTTAAAGTGTATCCACCAACTGCTCAATTTAAGCAGGAAAACAATTAACAGGCCAACTAAACCCTCCCCCCTCCTTTTACCCCATCACTTTGTCCAGTCCCTGTGGTCCATACTGTATTGCCATTATTATGCATGTTGCTGTGCTGACCCTTTTCTGAATGTCCCTGCCACCGCCACCGAAGAGCTGGATAGCCCAGTATGAAAACCACCTGCCGGCCTCACTGACGGTCCGAGTCAAAGGCTCCATTTTTTTTAAAGATCCCTCTGCCAAGTTAAGGGGGGGTTGAGGGGGCCCCAGAGATATCAGTGTACTGGGCCCCGAGATTTCTGTTGCTGGCCCTGACCCTCAGGGGCGTATCTACCCCTTGGCCAGGATGGCACTTGCCAGGGGCACCATCCAGCTGTGCCAACCGTGGCTAAGGGATAGAGTTCAGCAGTCTCGAAAGGGCGCTATGGCAATCAGCGTGGGACTGACCAATTAGACGGTGAGGGAAGGATACTGAAATTGTCCCAACCCTGTTACAGTTTGAAATGCCCCTCAACTGCTGTCCACTGCTTCACTCCTAGCTCTGCCCCTTTGAAATTATTAATCCCTACACCCCGGTAGGCGGAGTTCTCTAGGCCCATACTCAGGAGTCACCACTGCTGTACATTATGTGCCGGTTGTAGAGGCAGAGCGGGGAACATCAGAGAACGCCACAAATTACACAGTGGGTAAGGAGATGGCTGGAGACAGCTGCACAGCCATGCCTTGCAAGTTCGAGAGAGCTGTTGAATTTCAGCACTTCAAGTCAGAGCCTGCCCCCTGCTGCCCAAGCAGTCCGTGACAGTTAGTGTCGAGGAGGGGGGGATTTGTGCATGTGTGCTATCAGTGTGTGTGTGGGGGGGGGGTGGAGGATGTGTGTGACTGTGAGGGAGCTGTCAGTGTCAGTGGGGAGAGGAGCAGGAGGGAGTTGTCAGTGTGTGGAAGTGATGAGAGTTGTCAGTACTGGGGAAATGTGTGTGTGTGTGTGTGTGTGTGTGTGTGTGTGTGTGTGTGTGTGTGTGTGTACTAGATTTAGGAGTGTGTGTTTGTGAGAGGTTTCAGTTGGGGAATTAGAGTTCATAAAGTAATTAAATGTTTTCATATTGAGAACTACATCTCCCAGCATATACAGTGTGCTGGGGATGCTAACAAGCTTTATTTAAAAGTTTAAAAAACATTGCTTTTATGACTGCAATGGTTAAAAAGGGAGAGCTATAAATCAATTTATCAGTGAATGATCGCAGTTTGAGCTGTTACATTTTACTGAACCACCTATCCCTCCACACTCACTACCTGTCCTCAGGATACATTTACCATCCCGGCAGACGGTATACCGGCGGTCATTTGACCGATGTTGGAATCCTGACACCACTTGGGAGACTGGTGCCGGCACACAGACAGCCAACATCCCGAAGGCGAGTATTGGAGGGAGGGTTAGGACCGGGGGAGCGGGTGTTAGGGAAGGCACTAGGAGGGGGGGGGATTAGTCCTAGCTGCCACCCCCTGAGGGTTAGCCCTATCCGCCACCCCCCCAGAGGGTTAGGATTAGGTATCATGTGACTGCTGGAATCCCGAGCGCCGGATGCCATACCCAACCCCCTTTACTTTTTCAGGCATTTCTATCTCTCCTCTCTCTATGGTGTTCTGATTGCCCACTTTCCCTTGTGCTTTTCTCTCTCTCTCTCTCTCTCTCTCTCTCCTTTGTTTAGAGCATCAGTTTCTGTAGTCCACTTTATCCTTATTTTTTCCAGTGTTTCACTATCTCTCTGATGTAATGAGGATGTATGGTCTAGAGGGATCAGTAATGCATTGTACTGTATAGAGGCGTCAGGGATGTAGCGTAGGGTATAGAGGCGTCAGGGATGTAGCGTAGGTTATAGAGGCATCAGGAATGTAGCGTAGGGAATAGAGGCATCAGGGATGTAGCGTAGGGTATGGAGGCGTCAGGGATGTAGCATAGGGAATAGAGGTGTCAGGGATGTAGCGTAGGGAATAGAGGCGTCAGGGATTTAGCTTAGGGAATATAGGCATCAGGGATGTACTAGCAGGTATATAGAGGTCAGTGTACTGTATAGAGGGGTCAGTAATGCAGTGATGTTATAGAAAGGTCAGTGATGTAGTGTAGGGTATAGAGGGGTCAGTTATGTAGTGTGGGGTAAAGACGGGTCAGTAAAGATACTAAGCTGAAGTACTTAGAACACTTCTTGAATTAAGACACAACCTGCAAGAAAAAGTATGCAATATGGGTGAAAAGGCAAATGTCAGAGGTCTGATACAAGTAACCAGCTCCACACCTTGCACCACATAGCGTTATGTTAAACTGGGATATGTTCTTTTTTGGTGTGTGTGTGTGTGTATGTGTGTGGGGGGGGGGGGGGGTGCCAAAGGAAATTTTTGCCATTGGCTCCTTTGGTCTAGAACCAGCCCTGATCACAAAATATTTTTGTCTAAGCAGACTGGACACTGATCAGCGTTGGCTCATTCTCAGCCCCCCGCCCAGCCTCTGCTGCCAACAGACTGCTATTAGCTAGTTAACCTTCTGCCTTCCCTATCTATGACACAGACTGCTGCTAATGCTACCAGACTGTTCCCAGTGGCTTCACACCAACAGTGAATCCCAGCCGATGATGTAGGGCAGCGTGTGGGGGAGGGGGTCAGTTGCTGTGGCTCCAACATGGTAACCGCCAATGGACTGCAATGCTTTATCGAAAGGGGGGGCGCCAGTCCCTTACTTTGCCAGGGGCGCTTGGACCCCTAGCTACACCTCTGTTGACCCTAACCGATACCCCTAAACTAACCATAATTCCTGCAGTAAAAATCCATGTTTCTATGTATATAGGGGGTCATTCCGAGTTGATCGCATGCTGCCGTTGTTCGCTGCGTAGCAATCAGTTGAAAAAAAATGGCTAATCTGTGCATGCGCATGCTCCGTAATGTGCATGCGCATCGTACGGGTACAAAGTCCATTGTGGTTTTGCACTAGTTCTAGCGATTATTCCAATCACAGAACAGGCCACAAGGAGATTGACAGAAAGAGGGCGTTTCTGGGTGTCAACTGACCGTTTTCAGGGAGTGCTTGGAAAAATGCAGGCGTGGCAGAAGAAATGCAGACGTGGCTGGGCATTCGCTGGATGGGTGTGTGACATCAAAAGCCGTCCCTCGGTTGTTAGAATCAACGCACACGAAGTGTAACTACAGTGCTGGTCTTATTTTGAAACGATTTTGCAGGCGCTCTGCTGCTCAAGTGTTCGCACTTCTCCAAAGTGAATATACACTCTCCAGTGGGCAGCGACAATGCGTTTGCATGGCTGCTAAAAACTGCTAGCGAGCAATAAACTCAGAATGACCCCCATAGTGTATTGCAAGAAAATATCTGTAAATCCAATGGTACCGTAAGTGCGGTATATACTCGCACTTCTTTGTGGGGTGAGAACATCTCCCCTAAGTGAAGTCAGCCCTATGAATAGAGTTTGTGTGATCCCTGTGCAGCAGTCACAGAAAGGGTTCATCTCTGCAGTTTGTCACTCAAATTACATTGCTGCATTTTTTCTAGAAGTGGATCTGAGAGCTGTTACCCGCAGACCAGCTACAATAATTATCCTGGGTACTCACTAGACCAGTGGTTCTCAAACTGCACCCTGGGGTGCCTCAGGACACTTGCAGGGGTGCCTTGGATTGGTGGTCCAGGACCAATTCAAAATATTTATAGTTAGTGTTATAGGCAAAACCAGTGCTGTTGGCTGGCAATCATAACATATGTGCACAAGCAGAAGCAAATCCTGTCCCCTACCAAAGGGCCAGTGCTAGGGTGTTTGGCGTCTCCCTGCAAACTATTAATTTGGGCCCTCTCTCCAATACTTAATAAAGGGACAGTGCGCTCCTTAAAAAAAGAAAGTGTGGTATCACAAGGAAGGGGCATGGCCACACAATAGCACCCCAAATCAAAATACGCCACACAGTAGCACTATCTTATTGTCATTACACCGCATGTAATAATAATAATAATAATAATAATACCCACAGTCGCAGTGCCCTTTATACACATAACCACCATATCAGTGCAGCTTACACACATAATGCCAACAGTAGCAGTGCCCCTTCTACACATGCCCACGGTGGCAATCCTTTACATGGCAAATATCAACCTGGTTTTGCCATGTAAAGGATTGCCACTTTAAAAACAAACAATCAAACAAAAAAAAAAAAAAACAACAGGAAAAAACACAAAATCTCTCACTTTCTGATTCTCACACCCTATTACATTCCTCCCTATATATTTAAATGTTTCTATTACTGTATGTTCCCTCTTCCCTTCTCCAAACTATACACATCAACATTTTTTAGTATTTCCAGGTAAGTTTTGTGATGTAGGCCATGCACAATTTTAGTTGCCCTAATGTATTTACAGCCTTCTGGAGATATGGCTTCTGGAACTGAACACAGGATTCTAAATGTGGCTGTACCAAGGACCTATACAGTGGCATTACAGGTTGAGTATCCCTTATCCAAAATGCTTGGGACCAGAGGAATTTTGGATATCGGATTTTTCTGTATTTTGGAATAATTGCATACCATAACGAGATATTATGGTGATGGGACCTAAATCTAAGCACAGAAGGCATTTATGTTTCATATACACCTTATACACACAGCCTGAAGGTCATTTTAGCCAATATTTTTTATAACTTTGTGCATTAAACAAAGTGTGTGTACATTCACAGAATTCATTTATGTTTCATATACACCTTATACACATAGTCTGAAGTTCATTTAATACAATATTTTTAATAACTTTGAGTATTAAACAAAGTTTGTGTACACTGAGCCATCAAAACACAAAGGTTTCACTATCTCAGTCTCACTCAAAAAAGTCCGTATTTCGGAATATTCCGTATTTCGGAATATTTGGATATGGGATGCTCAACCTGTATTACTTTTTTCTGCTACTGGTTCTTTAACCTATGCAAACAAGCATCTGACTTGCCTTTCCTATTGCTTTGTTACATTGCTTACCTGAAATAGTAATACTTAGATAGCTTTCCTCTTGCCATTATAATGCCCTTAATATTATAGTTAGCCTTTGCATTTTTGAGACGTGTATGATTTTGCATTTTTTGGCATTAAATGTTGCCATGTTCTTGACCATTCCTCTAGTCCAGGGGCGGAACTGCCAGAGACAACGGAGTCAGTTGCCGCCGGGCTCCAGCCCTAAAGGGGCTTCCTCCATTGCCCCCCGGCTGTTACGTGCCCTTCCTACTAAATAGACAAAGGCGCTACCAGCAGGGTCTCGCAGTTTGTACATTCCATGCCGTAACACCCTTCTTTCCACCTTCACAATGAAGCTATTGGTACTTTGCAAAAAAAAAAAATTATTAGCATTGCAACTCAGCAGATCAATGCAGTGTGCAGCCACACACTCCATATATCTGCTCAGCCACAAAGCTGATTATTTCTTCACAAAGTACAAGGTGAGCTCCAAATAGAATTCTCTAGCTTAGATTATACCTTTCTATGCAAGGGTAAATAGCTCAATTGTTTGACTGCAATGCCACAGGAAATGGTTTGGATCCAAGACAGTGTGACTGAATAATAAAGAAACCTTAAGATGAGTTCATGAATGTTGTATAAGTATTAGTGAGAGAAGGGGTCAGGAGCATGCTAGGCTGCAAAAAATAAGGTAGGCTGCAAGTGAAAGTAATGATCTCCTATATATTTTCCCAGATCTGTCACTCTGTGTGGCTAACTCTGGGGGAAGTCACAGCAATGGGCGGAGACGGCAACTGCAGGACGATACACCAGTGCCAGCAGCAGACCGTAACAAAGTGACAGATCAGGGAGAATATATAGGAGGTAGGGAGGTGGCCATGGTACATGGCTGGCCAAGGGACACTACCTCATGTACCCCTTTACCACTGAGGCTGGCCACCAAGGATGGACCTGTCACCAGTGCACATGCAATAACCTCTTCTGCTGCCCTCTTTGCAACTCAGATTGCCCAGTGCTCCCCTTCGCTAACAGTCCACAAAGTTTCCCCATCTCACGATCTGCCTCCTCACCCCCACTTTCATCTCTACAGCACACGCGCATATCATACAAGATCCCATCATGCGTACGTAGGTCTGAAATGCAAGAGGGAGGTTGGGGGGAGATTGGCATGCGCCAGCAACGCCACACAGCTCACTGTGACCACAGTGGAGAGGCGCTGCAACAGGACAATACACCAACCTCGGAGCAAGGAACTGCGTCGGTCAGGAGGAGAACTATTTCAATTAAATAAAAAGGTTAATGCGTCCCACCCTATGGACACCAGACTCATCAAGTCACTGTTGCCAGAGTCTCATACAATGACTCTGAACCTCTAAGCACACTATTTGACTGTCCACACGCTGCTGTGCCTATTACCCATCTCCTCCACCACCCTCAACACTGACCCACACATCATTCACCCACAGAGATACAATAAAGGTAGTTTGGATAAATTAGCTAAATGAAATGGATTTAACCAATTTATATAAATTTTTGGATGTTTTCCAGTGTTTGTGAGCAAATGGTCAATTGTCATTTGCTGCCACATATTAGCATAATTTTGTTTCAACTAGAAAAAAAAATTGGACAGATAATCTAAGTGTGGATCCAGTTTAAAGGTCCGTATTCACGGCCCGATTTTGGGGAGAGATGTGTGCTGAGCGAACTGCTCAGCACACATCTCTCCCCCCGCTCAGCACAGCGTGATGTGTGCTGAGCATACGGGGGGTGGGGGGGGCGCTCATTTCACCCCCTGTGTAGGGCATTCTGTGTGTATCCAGCTTAACAGGTGTGAGCATCATACAACTACTGACTTGCGAGTAACTATACAGCAGCTCCATACCTTGTGACTTGAAGAAACACCAGTTAACCCCGGGAATGCTGCAGTCAAAGCAACAATTCCTCTTCTTACATTCCGCTGCACTTATTGTGGGGTAGCCGCAATCCCTTCTGCTGTACGGTTCCACATTACATTGTTTCTTGTCACTTCCTGTTGATGCAGTAAGGAAACATCCAGGAATTACAGCAGCTTAGTTTTTTTTTTTTTAACTGGGGCAATTTAGCTAGATCACAGGGCAATTTAGCTCCTTTGGTCCTTTTTTAGGACCAGTTAATCAGACAGTTGAGCAAACTGAAAAACAGCTAACAGGAAATTTCCACTTAAATGGTATTTTCTAATCTTATCTGACCATGACTAAGAATAAAGGATACACAAGATAAACTCTTAGAGCCATGGACCTTATCCATGTTTAAGCTCCATCAAATCTGTAATCAATAGCACTACATGCTCCCACTTTACCACTGTACTATATACTCTACCTGTGTTTTTAAGGTAAAAACACCATTTAACCCCAGTGACACTTGAATTAAAGCAGCAGCCTCTGGAATAGCATTCCTTAGCATTAATCCCAGGAAATCTGCAATCTTCACGCTCTTTGATAGCCATGCTACATTGCTGTTTACTTGGATGGAGCAGAGAGCACAACATCAGGACATAGGAAATATTACAATGCATGATAAGAAAGGTGTGAGCTCTACAGCAAGGCCTCTAACCCTTTGCCAGTGCCAAATACATAGGGCTTAACTCAGATCTGATCACAGCAGCAAATTTATTAGCTAAAACCATGTACACTGCAGGGGGGGGGGGTGTATAATATGTGCAGAGAGAGTTAGATTTTGGTGCGGTGTGTTCAAACTGAAATCTAAATTGCAGTGTAAAAACAAAACAGCCAGTATTTACCCTGCACACAAACAATATAACCCACCTAAATCTCTCTGCAAATGTTATATCTGCCCCCCCCCCCCCCCATCCCTGCAGTGCACATGGTTTTGCCCACTAGCTAACAAATTTGCTGCATCTGGGAATTACAGCAGCTTAATATTTCTTTTTACAGAAGGTTCAGCAAATTAAATTATTTAGTGAAATACTGTAATCCTAACAGTTACAGGGATATTGTAGGTAGATTTATTGTCAGTGGATAAATGTAAAAATTAAACCCTTAGGCATAGTTCCAAAATGCTGTCATTGCAATCCAGATTTTAAGGATATCATGCTTGAGCACAGGTGACTTAATTAGAACTTCGGTCAATGTGAATTAACCATTGGACTCAACCATGGTTATCCTTAAAACCCAGGGGTCTATTTAAGATCGATCTTAATCGATGTTGGGCTTCCAGGTTGAAAAAAACACACACATTTACTAACATTTTAAAATTTATATAAAAAAATCATCTGTTCGTAAATGCAGTGCACATGGTTTTGCCCAACTGCTAACAAAAATCCTGCTGCGATCAACTCAGAATTACCCCCCATGGCCCTCATTCCGAGTTGTTCGCTCGCAAGCTGCTTTTAGCAGCATTGCACACGCTAAGCTGCCGCCTACTGGGAGTGAATCTTAGCATCTTAAAATTGCGAACGAAAGATTTGCAATATTGCGATAAGACATCTCTGTGCAGTTTCTGAGTAGCTCGAGACTTACTCTGCCAGTGCGATCAGTTCAGTGCTTGTCGTTCCTGGTTTGACGTCACAAACACACCCAGCGTTCGCCCAGACACTCCTCCGTTTCTCCAGCCACTCCCGCGTTTTTCCCAGAAACGGTAGCATTTTTTCCCACACGCCCCTAAAGCGGCCTGTTTCCGCCCAGAAACACCCACTTCCTGTCAATCACATTACGATCACCAGAACGATGAAAAAAACGTGAGTAATATTCCTAACTGCATAGCAAATTTACTTGGCGCAGTCGCAGTGTGAACATTGCGCATGCGCATTAAGCGGAAAATCGCTGCGATGCGAAGAAAATTACCGAGCGAACAACTTGGAATGACCACCTATGTGCACTGCAGGGAAGGCAGATTTAACATGTGCAGAGAGAGTTAGATTTGGGTGTGGTGTGTTCAATCTGCAATCTAATTTGCAGTGTAAAAATAAAGCAGTCAGTATTTACCCTGCACAGAAACAAAATAACTCACCCAAATCTAACTCTTTCTGCACATGTTATATCTGCCTCCCCTGCAGTACACATGGTTTTGCCCAACTGCTAACAAAATTCCTGCTGCGATCATCTTGGAATTACCCCCATCGATTGATGTTTTCACACTGCTCGTGTATATAAGACATAGGGCCTAATTCAGTTTGGATCGTAATACGCGTTCCAACCGCAAAAACTATGAAGAGGATGGGGGCATATACGCAGGGTCCATCCTGTGCGTGTGCCTACATTTTCTCCGGGTGCCCCGCAGAAAATGCGAATGCCTCTGCCTGTCAATCAGTAGAGGGCGTACCTTCGCAGGTATATCGCGATCATGAGCCATGTCTCCCATTTTTGTCATTATAGGTGCTCTGTGAGCTGCTGGCCATGCCCCAGCCCCTCTGTCTCCCGTGAATAGACATTGAGGCTTATTCAGACCAGATCGCTTCAATTTATTTTCAGCCAGCGGGCAATCTGGTCTGCACTGCACATGCGTATGCGCCACAATGCGTAAGTGCGACGGTCCGGAGATCACAAGAAGATTGACAAGAAGAGGGTGTTTGTGTGGGTGGCAACTGAATGTTTCTAGGGAGTGTCCGGAAAAACACTGGAGGGACCCGGCGTTTTGTGGGAGGATTTGTGACGTCACCTCAATGGCTGAGTAAGTGCTGAGCTGTGCAGCTCTTGTGCACATGTGATCACACACCTGCACAGCAAATTTTCCCTTCCGCTGTAGGCGGCAACTACCTGATTACAGGGATGCAAAAAACACACCCTAGCGATCAGGTCTGAATTACCCACAATGTGCATATTTGCAGAGCAACAAGCTACAGGGAGCCTTCCACCCCCCCCCCCTTCCCCATGGGAAGGGGGGGGGGGTTGTTTGGGTTAGCTGGACATTCCCCAAAAAAGTGACTGTCCTGCAAAAATTGGGATAGTTGGGAGGTATGTTCAAATACATTTATTGTTTTGCATGCAGGGTAAATACTGGCTTCTTTGACATTTAGCCACAATTGCTGCACAGCTGAATTACAGTATTACACTGCAATTAACAGTTATGCTAGGACATTCCCCCTCCCAAATCTACCTCTCTCTGCATGTTACATCTGTCCCACAGTGGCGTGCAGTGAGGTCAGTGGCTAGTGAGGCACTACAGCCATAATGTCCGCCGAATCCTGCCGATGACCCTTAGCCAATGCCCGCTACTGCCTCTGAGCCGATACCCGCTGCCACCGCCAATGGCTAACAAACTCGCCCACAATCAACTGACCCAGCCCTCCACCACTAATTTCTATCTCAGTCCGATGCCGCCAATGCCCGCTGCCTGCCTGCTCATTGTTCTCGTTATATATTATAAATTTTTAAAGAAAAAAAAAATGAGTGTTTGGGACTGGGAAGGGTGAGGGAGGAGGACATGAATGCAATTTTGTTGTCCAGGGCTTCCATTAACTTAAAGGAGAAGGGTCTGAATGGGTTAAAAAAAATGCGTGTGGTCCCCCCTCCTTAGTATAACCAGCCTCGGGCTCTTTGAGCCGGTCCTGGTTATTTAAATACTGGGGGAAAAATTGGACAGGGGTTCCCCGTATTTAGACAACTAGCACCGGGCTCTTAGACCGGTCCAGGTTCCAAAAATACGTGGGACAATAGATGTAGGGGTCCCCCATATTTTTAAAACCAGCACCGGGCTCCTCTAGCCAGAGAGATAATGCCACAGCCGGGGGACACTTTTATGTAGGCCCTTAAATCAAGAGGTTCCTCCCCTCGAGGCACCCAAGGGCCAGGGGTGAAGCCCGAGGCTGTCCCCAGCACCCCTGGGTGGTGGGTGCCGGGCTGATAGCCATGTGTGTAAAAAAAGAATATTGTTTTTTCGTTGTGGAACTACAAGGCCCAGCAAGCCTCCCCCGCTTGCTGGTACTTGTAGAACCTCAAGTACCAGCAGGCGGGGAAATAACGGGCTTGCTGGTACCTGTAGTTCTACAACAACAAAAAATACCCAAATAAAAACACAAACACACACAGCGTGACAGTAAAATTATTGAGACAGGCTGTAGCATGTGGGTGCATGTAACCCTATAAAAGTGATGGATTGGGTGACTATTACAATACCCACTGTTGCTGTCTGAAAAATGATGGATTTATAGATTGCTCTGCCGAGACATGTTTTTTTCTAAAATGCACCACAGGTATGGATGGATAGTATACTTGACGACACAGAGGTAGGTAGAGCAGTGGCCTACTGTACCGTACTGCTAAATATTATATTATTTATTATTATTATTATCCTTTATTTATATGGCGCCACAAGGGTTCCGCAGTGCCCAATTACAGAGTACATAAACAAATAATCAAACAGGAAAACAGCAACTTACAGTTGACGACAATATAGGACAAGTACAGGGTAAATAAACATAGCTACATCAGCAGATGACACTGGAATAAGTATCAGGTGGCAGAAGACTGATGGATTTGGTGCAGCTGAAGATTATTAAAGTAAGAAAAGAGTAAGCACATGAGGGAAGAGGGCCCTGCTCGTGAGAGCTTACATTCTTAAAGGGAGGGGTAGACAGACAGGGGTGAGACAGATGGGGTACATAGAGAGCATGGAACAGAGGTTTAGGATGAGATTTGGCTGGGTTTGGTGAAGAAGTGGGTCTTGAGAGCCCGTTTGAAGTTTTGTAGAGAGGTGGAGAGTCTGAGGGGGAGAGGTAGGGAATTCCAGAGAAGTGGTGCAGCACGTGAAAAATCTTGGAGGTAGGAGTGGGAGGAAGTAATCCGTAGGCAGGAGAGTCGGTGTGCATTAGCAGAGCGAAGAGGACGGGTGGGAGTGTAAAGCGAGATAAGATCAGAGATGTAGATGGGAGAGGAGTGGGTGAGGGCTTTGTAAGCAAGTGTGAGAAGCTTGAAATGGATTCTGAAAGGGAAGGGGAGCCAGTGAAGGACTAGTAAGAGAGGAGAGGTGGACGTAGTGCGTTTGGTGAGGAAAATGAGCCGGGCAGCAGCATTGAGGATAGATTGGAGTGGAGAGAGGTATTTGTCAGGAATGCCAGTCAGGAAGAGATTACAGCAGTCCAGTCTGGAGATGACCAGTGAGTGGATAAGAGTCTTAGTAGCATCCTGGGTCAGAAAAAGTCTGATCCTGGAAATATTTTTTGGATGAAAACGGCAGGTTTGTGAGAGGTGCTGAATGTGTGGTTTGAAGGAGAGGGAGGAGTCAAGGATTACTCCAAGACAGCGCGCTTGGGGGGTAGAGGAGATAGTAGTGCCATCAATAGATAATGAGATTGTAGGAGGTGAGATTATGCGGGAGGGAGGGAAGATGATCAGCTCGGTCTTAGACATGTTAAGTTTAAGAAAGCGCTGGGACATCCAGGAAGAGATAGCAGAGAGACAGTTGGAGATACGAGTGAGGAGAGTAGGGGAGAGGTCTGGAGAGGAAAGATAGATTTGAGTGTCATCAGCATAGAGATGATATTGGAAACCAAAAGAACTAATGAGCTTACCTAGTGAGGACGTATAGAGAGAGTAGAGAAGAGGACCAAGGACAGAACCTTGGGGTACCCCTACAGTTAGTGGAAGTGAGGGGGAGGTGGAGTCATGAGAGGAGACAGAGAATGAACGGTCAGAAAGGTAGGACGACAACCAAGAGAGGGCAGTGTTACGCAGACCAATGGAGTGAAGGATTTGCAGTAGGAGAGGATGGTCTACAGTGTCAAAAGCAGCAGAGAGATCAAGTAGAATAAGTAGAGAGTAGTGTCCCTTAGATTTAGCAGCATGGAGGTCATTGCATACTTTTGTAAGGGCAGTTTCAGTGGAGTGGAGAGGACGGAAGCCAGACTGGAATGGGTCAAGCAGTGAGTGTGAGGAAAGAAAGGAAGTAAGGCGGTTGTAGACAATACGCTCAAGGAGTTTGGAGGCAAAAGGGAGGAGAGAGATGGGTCGGTAGTTGGAGAGAGTGTTTGGATCAAGGGTAGGTTTTTTAAGAATAGGAGAGATGAGAGCGTGCTTGAAGGCAGAGGGGACAGTGCCTGATGAGAGGGAGAGATTGAGAAGGTGGGAAAGATGGGAACAAGCAGAAGAAGAGAGGTGGCAAAGGAGGCGGGAGGGGATAGGGTCAAGTGGTGAGGGGACAGGAACGAATGAGGGCCATGACTTCCTCTCCAGATGCATGGGAGAAAGATGACAGAGTTGGTGCGAGGGATGGGGAGGGTTGGTAAGGGATGGGAGAAGGCTGGTTACTGATAGTCTGGTGTGATGTGATGTCCTGACGTATGGAGTCAATTTTGGATGTGAAGTAAGTGGCAAAGTCAAGAGCAGAGAGTGAGGAAGGGAGATGAGGTGGAGGTGGGCAGAGGAGTGAGTTGAGAGTGGCAAAGAGGCGCCGGGGGTTGGAAGACTGGGAGGAGATTAGGTTCTTGAAGTATGACTGTTTAGCAAGAGAAAGGGCAGCACTGAAGGATGAGAGCATAAGTTTGAAATGGAGGAAGTCTGCCTTAGAGCGTGATTTCCTCCAGTGTCGCTCAGCAGTACATGAGCATTTTTGCAGATATCTGGTGCATTTGGTGTGCCAGGGTTGAGGTGTTAATTTGCAAGGGTGAATAGTCGTTGGTGGAGCAACAGAGTCAAGAGCAGAAGTAAGGGAAGCATTGTATGTGGAAGTGGCTTGTTCAGGGCATGAGAGAGAGAGAATAGGAGAGAGAAGTGAGTCAAACAGGGAGGAAAGGAATGTGGTGTCAATAGCTTCAATGTTACGCTTAGTGATGGTAGCCTTAGGAGGTAGAGATGGGGAAGTCGAGAGAGATAGGTTGAAGGAGAGCAGGTGGTGGTCAGAGAGGGGAAATGGGGAGTTGGAAAAATCAGAAATATCACAGCGGTGAGTGAAGACCAGATCCAGTGTGCTCCCATTCACATGGGAGGGTGAGGAGGTCCACTGGGAGAGACCAAGTGAAGAGGTGAGGTTAAGGAGTTTAGAGGCAGGGGATTGTGTGGGGATGTCAATAGGGATGTTGAAATCGCCTAGGATAATGGTGGGAATGTCAGAAGAGAGGAAGTGAGGAAGCCAGGAAGCAAAGTTGTCGATGAATTTGGAAGCAGTGCCAGGGGGGCGGTAAATGACAGCTACTCTAAGATGGACTGGTTGGAAGAGGCATATGGCGTGGACCTCAAATGTAGAGAATATAAGGGATGGTTCTGGTGGTATGAGTTGGTAGGAGTAACTAGAAGGTAAAAGGACCCCAACACCACCCCCATGGCGACCCCCAGGTCGGGGTGTGTGTGTGAATGTAAGGCCCCCAGCAGAGAGAGCAGCAGCAGAAGTAGTGTCAGAGGGCGTAATCCAAGTTTCAGTAATGGCTAGTAGGTGTAGGGAGTTGGAAATGAAAAGGTCATGAGTGGGGACCAGTTTGTTACAAACAGATCTGGCATTCCAGAGGGCACAGGATAGGGGGTATGAGTTTGTGGGAGAGATGTGAATTAGATTTTCAGGGTTGCTGTAGCGATGAGGTGGGATTAACTTTGAGGGCAGGGATGATGAGAGAGTAGTGATGGTACGGGTGCCTGAGCTAGGAGGGGAAACTGCAGGAGGTGGGCAGGGAGGGAGGTCAGTGTGATGTGGATGGGGGTGTGGGGAGGTGACAGGGAAGGGAGAGAGGGAGCAGGGCTGAGTTGTGGGGTAGCAGGACCATGGGGCAGAGGTGAATGAAAGTGGGGTAACAGGAAAGGTGGGGGAAGGAAACAGAGGGATGGAGGGGAGACAGAGGAGGAGGTGGAGGAGACTAGTGGGGGAAGGATAAAGATACATTATTAGGTAGACACTGAGTGATGTGGGGAGTATAAGAAAACCTTGACATAGTGTTAAGTAGGTAAATAGGTTGAAGTAGTGGAAGTAGGAGAGGAGACGGTAAGGCAATCCGAGCAGAAGAATTGCAGAAATGCAGGTGAGAAAAGCAGTGTAGGCTCAAGGGGTGTAGATTTAGTATGAAATGAGTCAAAAGCGTAGATAAAGTGGGTGCAGAAATGTATTTGGAGTGTAAGAAATGAAAGGATTGTGAGAGGTTTAAGAAGCAATGGTAATTATGTTAGATGTTTTAAGTGTTTGCAGGTAAAATTGCATTGGTGCAGCTGTGCTTAAAAAACAAAATTACAATAATACAGATACAGGCATTTGTAGGTGAAATGGATGGTTTATGAAATGTCCAAGTAAGGTAGTTCTGTGCTATGTAATCAGATGCAACAATCAGGAGGTGAGTGATCTGAGGAGTAAGTGACTCACATTTGTTATTAGTTCTTCAGTTTTCTTTGTTTTGTTAGATTGGTGTGCTTCTGTTTTCCTTCTTTTTCACTTCGATTGAACGCTGATTGAACACTGCTGTTATGTGTCAATTTTATCACGCTTTGATAAAAATGCACGCTTAGATCAATAAATGCACAGCCAAATGGCTTTGCACAGCCTACACCATTGGACTTAAGTAGAAGACTATTACAAGTGAAACCAATAATTGAAATCTGTAACCACACCCCACCCCCTCAAATGCCAGGCAATAAATTACCTTAAAAACAACAACCAGGCATTCCACAAAGATTAAACTGGGTCTATATCATTCAAAACTTTAAAAAAGTACTTCAAAATCACATACTATGCAATAATGTTTCAATTTGCATTACCCAGCAGAATTAGCTTTGCATATATAGATATAGTGCAGCAGAATATATTGGTGGTTGTAGTCAATTGTAATTACCTGGAGGTGACAAGAAGAGAAGAAACGTCAATTCACAATCGATATCAGCTGAAGATAAATTAATGCTGATTGAACACTGCTGTTATGTGTCAATTTTATCACGCTTTGATAAAAATGCATGGTTAGATCAATAAATGCACAGCCAAACGGCTTTGCACAGCCTACACCATTGGACTTAAGTAGAAGACTATTACAAGTGAAACCAATAATTGAAATCTGTAACCACACCCCACCCCCTCAAATGCCAGGCAATAAATTACCTTAAAAACAACAACCAGGCATTCCACAAAGATTAAACTGGGTCTATATCATTCAAAACTTTAAAAAAGTACTTCAAAATCACATACTATGCAATAATGTTTCAATTTGCATTACCCAGCAGAATTAGCTTTGCATATATAGATATAGTGCAGCAGAATATATTGGTGGTTGTAGTCAATTGTAATTACCTGTAGGTGACAAGAAGAGAAGAAACGTCAATTCACAATTGATATCAGTTGAAGATAAATTAATGCTGATTGAACACTGCTGTTATGTGTCAATTTTATCACGCTTTGATAAAAATGCACGCTTAGATCAATAAATGCACAGCCAAACGGCTTTGCACAGCCTACACCATTGGACTTAAGTAGAAGACTATTACAAGTGAAACCAATAATTGAAATCTGTAACCACACCCCACCCCCTCAAATGCCAGGCAATAAATTACCTTAAAAACAACAACCAGGCATTCCACAAAGATTAAACTGGGTCTATATCATTCAAAACTTTAAAAAAGTACTTCAAAATCACATACTATGCAATAATGTTTCAATTTGCATAACCCAGCAGAATTAGCTTTGCATATATAGATATAGTGCAGCAGAATATATTGGTGGTTGTAGTCAATTGTAATTACCTGTAGGTGACAAGAAGAGAAGAAACGTCAATTCACAATCGATATCAGCTGAAGATAAATTAACGCTGATTGAACGCTGCTGTTATGTGTCAATTTTATCACGCTTTGATAAAAATGCACGCTTAGATCAATAAATGCACAGCCAAACGGCTTTGCACAGCCTACACCATTGGACTTAAGTAGAAGACTATTACAAGTGAAACCAATAATTGAAATCTGTAACCACACCCCACCCCCTCAAATGCCAGGCAATAAATTACCTTAAAAACAACAACCAGGCATTCCACAAAGATTAAACTGGGTCTATATCATTCAAAACTTTAAAAAAGTACTTCAAAATCACATACTATGCAATAATGTTTCAATTTGCATTACCCAGCAGAATTAGCTTTGCATATATAGATATAGTGCAGCAGAATATATTGGTGGTTGTAGTCAATTGTAATTAACTGTAGGTGACAAGAAGAGAAGAAACGTCAATTCACAATCGATATCAGCTGAAGATAAATTAACGCTGATTGAACGCTGCTGTTATGTGTCAATTTTATCACGCTTTGATAAAAATGCACGCTTGGATCAATAAATGCACAGCCAAACGGCTTTGCACAGCCTACACCATTGGACTTAAGTAGAAGACTATTACAAGTAAAACCAATAATTGAAATCTGTAACCAAACCCCCCCCACCTCAAATGCCAGGCAATAAATTACCTTAAAAACAACAACCAGGCATTCCACAAAGATTAAACTGGTTCTATATCATTCAAAACTTTAAAAAAGTACTTCAAAATCACATACTATGCAATAATGTTTCAATTTGCATTACCCAGCAGAATTAGCTTTGCAAATATAGATATAGTGCAGCAGAATATATTGGTGGTTGTAGTCAATTGTAATTACCCAGCAGAATTAGCTTTGCATATATATAGTGCAGCAGAATATATTGGTGGTTGTAGTAAATTGTAATTACCCAGCAGCAGCTCTACTGCACTCAACATCACCAGTGCTCACAATATATATAATGCTATATACTATGCCATAGTGGTGCTTACTATATAACACCTCCTACTGCGTTCCCCCTGGCAATGAGCATGACACCCAGAGAGTGAAACCCCTGGCAATGAGCATGACACCCAGCACGTGAAACTCTTGGCGTTGAGCAGTTTTTGTAAAAGTAATTAGAAGCTTTACTGTAGGGCATAGTGTATCACAGATATTGTGGTGAGTGACATAATATGTTCCAAAGGGCATTAATGTGTGGGGCTTAACATGGTGGAAATTACTGTACTTTTTTCCTTGTGGTGGCCGAGGTCTGTTGGTGCAGGGTCAAGAACTGGGGTGTAAGGTAGTCTTTGCCTGCAAGGCTACGCTCATTTTATGGAGACCATACCCATACATTTAAGTGTGGCATTTACCTGCGCTTGCTCGCGGGGTGAGAACATCTCCCTAATTGAATTCAGCGATATGAATAGAGGTTGTGCAGCAGCCACAGAAAGGGTTAATCTCTGCAGCTTGTCACTAAATTACATTGTTGCAATTTTAGCTGGGAGCTGCAATAATTACTCTAATACATAACACAGCCAACACTTCTATATTCACACAATATACTGCATGGTGAATATAGAAGTGGTGCTTGCTAAACAGCACCTCCTACTGCATTCCACATCACCGCTGGTCACACTCATATCAGGCCCATAATGCTTTATACTATGCCATAGTGGTGCTTACTATATAACACCAGGTGCTGTGCAGTGGTCAAAACACACTAACTGGTCCCATGCTGTTGTTGAACTAAAGGCCTATACACACGATGAGATTCGGTCTATGCTAATAGGTTTAAAAAGGTTACATAAAAGCTACTTTATGTATTTATTCATTAAAGTTTTTAAGTTGTATTTTACAACCATACAATGATATGATATATAATGTATCGTATAATCATTACATAATGTTGATGGCATTGAATTGTCTCTGCCTTGACTAGTGGCAGCAGCTTCAGCACTAGGTGGAAGTGGATCTTGATCTTTCCCTATTTTACCCTCCATCTTTTTGTTCTCCATTTTTTAATGTGTGGAATTATATGCCAGTAATATATCTGGAATTAGACGGTGGTAATGTCTGGAATTAGATACCACTAGATAGATACCAGATATCACTGTGACTGGAATGATGACATATGCACAGTGACAGGACACTACCACAGCACCCTACAGCAGCCATATGCGGCACAAGACACTGGAGTATTAGTAATGTACTGTAGTATACTGAGCACCACAAGACAATGAGCAGTGATACGGAGCACTGATGAGGATACTAGAACTGACACTGAGCAGCAAGATGCAGCACTGGACTATTAGTAATGTACTCTAGTATACTGAGCACCACATTGCAGCACAAGACAATGAGCAGTGATACTGAGCACTGATGAGGATACTACTGAGAACTGACACTGAGCAGGAGAGACACACTACAATTTCATCTTGCGCCTCTTTTTTTATTTATCTTTGCATCATGTGCTGTTTGGGGCTATTTTTTTAAGTGCCATCCTGTCTGACACTGCAGTGCCACTCCTAGATGGGCCAGGTGTTTGTGCTGCCCACTTGGGTCGCTTAGCTTAGTCATCCAGGGACCTTGGTGCAAATTTTAGGACTAAAAATAATATTGGGAGGTGTGAGGTGTTCAGAATAGACTGGAAAGGAGTAGAAATTATGGTTATTGAGCTTAATACTATAGGATCAAAATTACCCCCAAATTCTATGATTTTAGCTGTTTGAGGTTTTAAAAAAAAATCACCCGAATACAAAACCCGAAAGGGTGGTTTTGCCAAAACGCGTCCATATCCAAAACACAACTGCGGATCCGAAACCAAAACCAAAACATGAAACACGAAAAATGCCCGCTGCACATCTCTAGTTAGGGGAGAAGCATGTAGCCTTGTAGACTATGCACAGCTATATCTAGAAAAATATACGATCTAATCTTTAACCAACCAATGCAAGAAAGTATTTAATGTGAAAATACGAAACACTAGACTAATTGGAGGTGCGCCCTAAAGCAAATTACAATGTTAGGATTAGGGGGTTCGGAAAGACCTCTAGTGTAAACACTACTATATACATTTTAAGATAGGAAGGTACAAATTACATATTCACATTGCATCTATGGGCTGGATTCAAGTGTCCCTTTCCTCCCTCAATCGTGCCCGTCAGCAGCTATTCTAATGTTGCTGCCAACGGGTGCGACATGTTTATTTCAGCTCGCTACCCCCAGGGGAAACAAGCTGAAATGTGTGCAAAGAGACCCATTTGGGCAACCAAACGGTGTCTTTTCATGATCGCGCCCATTACTTTATTCAGGTTTAGGTGCTTTGTGCACCTAAACCAGAGTGTAATGGGCGCAATAATTGAGGGCATTTGAATTTCCCTTATATGTGTGTGTGTGTGTGTGATATACACACAGACACACATACTGTATTTCTTTATATAATGGACACCTCAGTTTCTATTCATTCATGTCCTGCCCCCTACTCTGTCAGACCCCTTCCCCTCTACTTTTCTGACCCCAAACGCCACTCATTCTTGTTGAGTGCTGGTGGGCCCATTCAGAATTTTGCTATGGGGCCCACAAAGGTCTAGTTACGCCACTGGGCAGGGTTATAGAGGAGGCGGTGCAAGGCATCCTGGAAACAGTCAAAGCTTTAGCCTGTTGGTGCCTTGGATCAAGATCCAACTCTACACCCCGATGTTAGTGTAGTGCCTTTTGGGGTTAAGGTTTTACAGAAAGTTACAGGTTTTTTTAATTTAGTAAAATATGCCCCATTTTAAAGATAGGGCATTTACATTTGTTGCACCTGTGCAGTACATAGCAGCCTGCAGGGCATGTACAGTGGCTTCATTTGGGTGCACATACATTGCCGGCTCCTGGTCGCAAACTGAAATTATTGTGTGTAAGTGGAATTAGCGGTGTTTATGTCATACAGGGGGGTGGGGGAGGTTTGTGGTTGGTGGGGGGCACGCTGTGTGATTATTATCCTGCATCTATACATACATGCGCTAACACCTGGACATACACTGATGTACCCACACCTAATATCCATACATACACGCCCTGACACCTGGACATACACCAACATTCCCACACCTGCATCTATACATACACATGCTGACACCTGGACATACACCAACATACAAGCACCTGCATCTATATATACACGCGCTGACAAATGGACATACACCGACGTACCCACACTTGCATCTATACATACATGCACTGACATCTGGACATACAAGCACCTGCATCTATACATACACGCGCTGACACCTGAACCTACACTGACGTTCCCACACCTGCATCTATACATACACATTCTGACACCTGGACATACACAGACGTACCCACACCTGCATCTATACATACACGCGTTGACACCTGGACGTACACTGACGTACACACACCTACATCTATATATGCATGGATGCAAATGTGGGTACGTCTGTATACGTCCAGGTGTTAGCATGTGTATGTATAGATGTTAGGTGTGGGTACATCAGTGTATGTCCAGGTGTCAGCACATGTATGTATAGATTCACATGTGGGTAAGCTGGTGTACGTCCACGTGTCAGCATGTGTAGGTATAGATGCAGGTGTGGGTACGTTGGTGTACGTTTAGGGGTCAGCGTGTTTATGTATAGATGTTGGTGTGTGTATGTCAGTGTACGTACAGATATAGGTGTGTGACTGTGTATGTATGTATGTATGTATGTATGTATGTATGTATGTATATGTATAGAGGAAGGTGTGATACATACATATAACACATACATGATAGATACATACATATATCACACACACGATAGATAGATAGATAGATAGATAGATAGATAGATAGATAGAACACATACATACAAGATAGATACATACATACATACATGATAGATACATATATATACACACACATACGAACGATAGATAGATAGATAGATAGATAGATAGATAGATAGATAGATAGATAGATAGATAGATAGATAGATAGATAGATACATATATATATATATATATCACAAACATATATGATTCATACATATATCACACACATATACATGATACATACATGAGAAAGACCTGGGATGGTGATGAGGCCAGGGCCCCCTGCTGATGTTGCGTTGAGGAAGGCAGTGTTCCAGGGCGGATGCCAGTCGGGGAGAGCGCCGCGCAGCCCGGGAAAAATACTGCTGAGGAGCTACATCTGGAAGAGCCCCTGGGAGGGAGAGTGCCACATGCCCCATCCTGCGTGGCAGACTCTGCAGGCCTGCACATGGGAAGGGAGGTCTCTGGCCACACATACTCACCCTTCAGCTGAAGCCCCGCTGCTGTCCCCATCAGCGCTCTCCAGCGGGGAGCGGGGCCAGGATGAACCTCAACCTGTGAGAACTATCTTCATGATCAAGAGATCTCATATGCAAGATAAGTATGTGTTGGGATAGGGCTGGGGAGGGCGGCTGCTCGGGCACACCCCCGTCAAGTTAAGGAGATTTAACTGAGGAAGCACAAGGGAACTCTCGTCTGGGGACAACAACTGCAGGGAGACCACATCTTTTCAGATGAACATGGGAGGGCGGAAGGCTGCCTAATACTGAAGCACCCTCAGACATTAAACCATATGCAACAACTATTGCAAGCATTCCTGGGGGAAGGTCTGCAGCAGACGGATTTGCATACGGTGATGTCATCCAAGCAGTGGGCCAAAGTTGGCTGGAACCCTCATCTGTATATGAAAAGAGAAAAGGGGCATGCAGGGCATGGCGGCCTTTTGCGGCGCTTGTATAACCCCAAGTTTGCATTAAACACCCCCACCCTCCTTCGGTGTGGGGCTCATGTTGGCCATGCCCAAGCCCCTGAAGCATTCAAGCTGATTTCTTGCAGCAGCTGGGCACTGTAACAGCTTCAGAGCTGCTCTACAAGACAAGTAAAAGGGTGTGGGCCCTGCAGCACCACCTGTAGTTTGCATACACACATATATAGGACAGCATCTCTTATATGCCCCAGGGTCAATAAAATAGTATCCTTGTCTAGGCTATCCATCCCCTCAGATAAGGTATTTGTCCATGCCGCTACAGCACTACACACCCAGGCCGACGCAATTGCCGGTCTGAGTAAGGTACCTGAATGTGTATAAATGGACTTCAGGGTAATCTCCTGTTTGCGGTCAGCACACTCTTTGAGGGTAGCCGTATCCTGGGACGGGAGGGCTACCTTCTTGGATAAGCGTGTTAATGCTTTGTCCACCCTAGGGGAGGATTCCCATCGTAACCTATCCGTTGATGGGAAAGGATACGCCATAAGAATCCTTTTGGAAATCTGCAGTCTTTTATCTGGAGATTCCCAAGCTTTTTCACATAACTCGTTCAGCTCGTGTGAGGGGGGAAAGGTTACCTCAGGCTTCTTTCCCTTGTACATATGTACCCTCTTGTCAGCGACAGGGGGTTCCTCTGTGATGTGCAAAACATCTTTTATTGCCATAATCATAAATCGAATGGATTTTGCCAATTTTGGCTGTAACTTTGCATCATCGTAATCGACACTGGGGTCAGAATCCGTGTCGGTATCTGTGTCAACAATCTGGGATAGTGGGCGCTTATGAGACCCTGACAGTCCCTGCAACATAGGATCAGGCATGGGTTGAAACCCTGACTGTCCCAAAGCTTCTGCCTTGTCTAATCTTTTGTGCAATGAGTTTACACTAGCATTTAAAACATTCCACATATCCATCCAATCAGCTGTCGGCGGAGACACCACATTCATTTGCTCCCGCTCCTCTCTAATATAGCCTTCTTCCTCAGACATGTCGACACACGTGTACCGACACACTACACACACAGGGAATGCTTTTTCTGAAGACAGTTTCCCCACAAGGCCCTTTGGAGAGACAGAGAGAGAGTATGCCAGCACACCCCCCAGCGCTATATAACCCAGGAATAAAACAGTAACTTAATGTTTGCCCAGTAGTGCTGCTGTATGTAATTTGCGAATTATGTGCCCCCCCCACCCCTCTTTTCAACCCTCTTGTCTAACGTGGTATAAGCAGGGTAGAGTCCGGGGAGCTTCCTCTCAGCGGTGCTGTGGAGAAAAAATGGCGCTGGTGAGTGCTGAGGGAGAAGCCCCGCCCCCTCGGAGGCGGGCGTCTGTCCCGCTTAAACTGTAAAATTGGTGGGGGCTTATACATATATAAAGTGCCCAGCTGTATATATGTTATATTTTTGCGAAAGAGGTTTATATTGCTGCCCAGGGCGCCCCCCCTGCGCCCTGCACCCTTACAGTGACCGGAGTATGTGAGGTGTATGGGAGCAAAGGCGCACAGCTGCAGTGCTGTGCGTTACCTCAGTGAAGATCATGAAGTCTTCTGCCGCCTCTGAAGTCTTCTTTTCTTCTCATACTCACCCGGCTTCTATCTTCCGGCTCTGCGAGGGGGACGGCGGCGCGGCTCTGGGACGGACGGCGAGGGTGAGATCCTGCGTACCAATCCCACTGGAGCTAATGGTGTCCAGTAGCCTAAGAAGCAGGACCTTGCAACTCAGAGAGTAGGGCTGCTTCTCTCCCCTCAGTCCCTCGATGAGGGAGTCTGTTGCCAGCAGTGCTCCCTGAAAATTAAAAACCTAACAAAATACTTTCTGTCAGAAAGCTCAGGAGAGCTCCTGAAAAGCACCCAGTCTCCACTGGGTACAGTATCAAACTGAGGTCTGGAGGAGGGGCATAGAGGGAGGAGCCAGTGCACACCCAGAACTAAAGTCTTTCTTAAAGTGCCCATGTCTCCTGCGGAGCCCGTCTATCCCCATGGTCCTTACGGAGTCCACAGCATCCTCTAGGACGTTAGAGAAAATAGGATTTTAATACCTACCGGTAAATCCTTTTCTCTTAGTCCGTAGAGGATGCTGGGCACCCGTCCCAGTGCGTACTGTGTCTGCAGTTATTAAATGGCCCTTAACTCCAGAACATTTATGTGGAGATGAAAACATCCAAGGAAGACTTGACCATCTTCCTTGGATGTTTTCCCCCTGTGTGACTGCTCTCCAGCCTCGGAGGGTTGCATCCGTGGTCCCTAGGATCCCGTCCTGGATCCCGAACCATCGCCCCTCTAGGTGGTGAGAACTGTGCAGCCACCAATGGAGTGAGATTCTGGTCTTGGAAGACAGGATTATCCTCCGGTGCATGTGTAGGTGGGATCCGGACCACTTGTCCAACAGGTCCCACTGGAACACTCTGGCATGGAACCTGCCAAACTGAATGGCCTCGTAGGCCGCAACCATCTTCCCCAGCAACTGAATGCATTGATGGATTAACACTCTTGCTGGTTTCAGAATTTGTTTGACCAGACTCTGGATCTCCAGAGCCTTTCCACTAGAAGAAAACCTCTTCTGTGTCCAGTATCACTCCCAAAAACAACAACCGCGTCATTGGGACCAACTGCGATTTTGGCAAGTTTAGGAGCCAACCATGTTGTTGAAGAACTGTCAGGGAGAGTAGATGTTTTGCACCAACTGGTCCCAGGATCTTGCCTTTATCAGGAGATCATCCAAGTACGGGATAATTGTGACTCCTTGCTTGCGAAGGAGAACCATCATTTCCGCCATCACCCTGGTGAAAATCCTCGGAGCCGTGGACAGACCAAACGGCAACGTCTGAAATTGGTAATGACAATCCTGAATTGCAAACCTCAGGTAGCTTGATGCAGTGGCTAAATGGGAACATATAAGTAGGCATCCTTTATGTCTACCAAAACCATGAAATCTCCTTTATCCCCCGGACTGGAGATCACTACCCTGAGAGATTCCATCTTGAAATTGAATTTCTTTAGGTAGAAATTAAGGGATTTCAGATTTAAGATTGGTCTGACTGAGCCGTCCGGCTTCGGGACCACGAAGAGGCTTGAATAAAAACCTTCTCCCTGCTGACTAAGGCTGATTTGAACAATCGGTGAGGGGGAACGTCTTGAAACCCCAGTTTGTACCCTTGGGACACTATTTGTAAAACCCACGAGTCCAGGTCCGAATGAATCCAGAACTGACTGAAGAGTTTTAGACGTGCCCCCCACTGGTGCGGGCTCCTGCAAGAGAGCCCCAGCGTCATGCAGTGGATTTGGCAGGAGCAGAGGACGATCTCTGCTCCTGCGATCTTGAAGAGGCTACAGACCTCTTCCCTCTTTTCCTTCCTCTACCTGCAAAGAAAGGGGAATCTTAACTTCTTGCATATCTATTGGGCCGAAATGACTGCTTCAGATAATGATGCGTCTTCATCCGTTGAGAGGGAACATAGGGCAAGAAGGATGACTTACCTGCGGGAGCTGCCGAGATCAAATTAACTAGGCCGTCGCCAAACAAGGCTTCACCTTCATAGGGAAGAGACTCCCTTTCTTCTTGGAGTCAGCATCAGCATTCCCTTGGTGAATCCACAATGCCCTCCTATCTGAGACTGCCATGAAATTGGCCCGTGAGCACTTGTGCCCGGTGTAGGATTTTTAAATATGTGTAGTTTACTGTATGCAAGGGTTTAAAACCTTTTAGGAACTGAGCTCTAAGGTGTATTACATGTAGTTTAAAAAAAACAAAAAAGGTTTATTTTATGGCAGTAGTTTCCAAACTGGGGTTCTTGCACTGGTAGCATAGTTTGGTGGTCCAGGACCAATTAAAATTATTTATACTTTATTAAATTGGCAAAACCATTCCCTCACAACATAACTGAACCTGAGGATGACATGCTATAAACACAATTTACTTAATTTTATATTTTTTTCTGAATTTCTCAATAAAAAAAACTTTGGCCTAGGGGTGCCGTGAAACAAATTTTGATACTCTAGGGCAGGGGTGTCAAACCCATGGGCCGCATGCCGCCCCCAATGCATCCTTTTGTGGCCCACAGGCCGGGGTCCGGCAGGGGTCCGACAGGGGTCCTTTTGTGGCCCGATCACCTTGCTTAGAGCGAGGGCAGGAGAGTGCAGCCAGAGTCTTTGCTTTCTATGTGCGGCACCATCTTCCCGAAGAAATCACCGGGAAGATAGTGCCCCTTCCACTGGCTACAGCACAGGTATACTGGGGTGGGGTAGCAAACTGGGGGCCCCAATGGGCCCCTCCAGCAGTCCCTCTACCAAAACACATCTTTTGATAGTTTTGCGGTGTTGTTATAACTACATGGTGACGATTCTGTAGCACAGAGATTTTCAACCATTTACAACTCACGTCACACAGAACAAGATTTAAATATTGACAAGGCACACTGAAATATAATGGTGATGCATGGTGCAGTATCGTGTCCTAGGATGTCATGTCGCAGCTTCTCCATAGGTAACGCCTGAACAGGCCCGGTGACAGGGGGGACAAAGGGGACACTTGTTCAGGGCTCCAAGTATTAAGAACAGAAATAATGGGGCCACAGTGCCAATATTGCTTTTTAAAGTGTATCCACCAACTGCTCAATTTAAGCAGGAAAACAATTAACAGGCCAACTAAACCCTCCCCACTCCTTTTACCCCATCACTTTGTCCAGTCCCTGTGGTCCATACTGTATTGCCATTATTATGCATGTTGCTGTGCTGGCCCTTTTCTGAATGTCCCTGCCACCGCCACCGAAGAGCTGGATAGCCCAGTATGAAAACCACCTGCCGGCCTCACTGACGGTCCGAGTCAAAGGCTCCATTTTTTTTTAAAGATCCCTCTGCCAAGTTAAGGGGGGGTTGAGGGGGCCCCAGAGATATCAGTGTACTGGGCCCCGAGATTTCTGTTTCTGGCCCTGACCCTCAGGGGCGTATCTACCCCTTGGCCAGGATGGCACTTGCCAGGGGCACCATCCAGCTGTGCCAACCGTGGCTAAGGGATAGAGTTCTGCAGTCTCGAAAGGGCGCTATGGCAATCAGCATGGGACTGACCAATTAGACGGTGAGGGAAGGATACTGAAATTGTCCCAACCCTGTTACAGTTTGAAACGCCCCTCAACTGCTGTCCACTGCTTCACTCCTAGCTCTGCCCCTTTGCACAGTGGGCAAGGAGATGGCTGGAGACAGCTGCACAGCCATGCCTTGCAAGTTCGAGAGAGCTGTTGAATTTCAGCACTTCAAGTCAGAGCCTGCCCCCTGCTGCCCAAGCAGTCCGTGACAGTTAGTGTCGAGGAGGGGGGGATTTGTGCATGTGTGCTATCAGTGTGTGTGTGTGTGGGGGAGGGAGGGTGGAGGATGTGTGTGACTGTGAGGGAGCTGTCAGTGTCAGTGGGGAGAGGAGCAGGAGGGAGTTGTCAGTGTGTGGAAGTGATGAGAGTTGTCAGTACTGGGGAAATGTGTGTGTGTGTGTGTGTACTAGATTTAGGAGTGTGTGTTTGTGAGAGGTTTCAGTTGGGGAATTAGAGTTCATACAGTAATTAAATGTTTTCATATTGAGAACTACATCTCCCAGCATATACAGTGTGCTGGGGATGCTAACAAGCTTTATTTAAAAGTTTAAAAAACATTGCTTTTATGACTGCAATGGTTAAAAAGGGAGAGCTATAAATCAATTTATCAGTGAATGATCGCAGTTTGAGCTGTTACATTTTACTGAACCACCTATCCCTCCACACTCACTACCTGTCCTCAGGATACATTTACCATCCCGGCAGACGGTATACCGGCGGTCATTTGACCGATGTTGGAATCCTGACACCACTTGGGAGACTGGTGCCGGCACACAGACAGCCAACATCCCGAAGGCGAGTATTGGAGGGAGGGTTAGGACCGGGGGAGGGGGTGTTAGGGAAGGCACTAGGAGGGGGGGGGGGGTTAGTCCTAGCTGCCACCCCCTGAGGGTTAGCCCTATCCGCCACCCCCCCAGAGGGTTAGGATTAGGATTAGGTATCATGTGACTGCTGGAATCCCGAGCGCCGGATGCCATACCCAACCCCCTTTACTTTTTCAGGCATTTCTATCTCTCCTCTCTCTATGGTGTTCCGATTGCCCACTTTCCCTTGTGCTTTTCTCTCTCTCTCCTTTGTTTAGAGCATCAGTTTCTGTAGTCCACTTTATCCTTATTTTTTCCAGTGTTTCACTATCTCTCTGATGTAATGAGGATGTATGGTCTAGAGGGATCAGTAATGCATTGTACTGTATAGAGGCGTCAGGGATGTAGCGTAGGGTATAGAGGCGTCAGGGATGTAGCGTAGGTTATAGAGGCATCAGGAATGTAGCGTAGGGAATAGAGGCATCAGGGATGTAGCGTAGGGTATAGAGGCGTCAGGGATGTAGCATAGGGAATAGAGGCGTCAGGGATGTAGCGTAGGGAATAGAGGCGTCAGGGATTTAGCTTAGGGAATATAGGCATCAGGGATGTACTAGCAGGTATATAGAGGTCAGTGTACTGTATAGAGGGGTCAGTAATGCAGTGATGGTTATAGAAAGGTCAGTGATGTAGTGTAGGGTATAGAGGGGTCAGTTATGTAGTGTGGGGTAAAGAGGGGTCAGTAAAGATACTAAGCTGAAGTACTTAGAACACTTCTTGAATTAAGACACAACCTGCAAGAAAAAGTATGCAATATGGGTGAAAAGGCAAATGTCAGAGGTCTGATACAAGTGACCAGCTCCACACCTTGCACCACATAGCGTTATGTTAAACTGGGATATGTTCTTTTTTGGTGTGTGTGTGTGTGTGTGTGTGTGTGTGTGTGTGTGTATGTGTGTGTGTGGGGGGGGAAATTTTTGCCATTGGCTCCTTTGGTCTAGAAACCAGCCCTGATCACAAAATATTTTTGTCTGAGCAGACTGGACACTGATCAGCGTTGGCTCATTCTCAGCCCCCCGCCCAGCCTCTGCTGCCAACAGACTGCTATTAGCTAGTTATCCTTCTGCCTTCCCTATCTATGACACAGACTGCTGCTAATGCTACCAGAATGTTCCCAGTGGCTTCACACCAACAGTGAATCCCAGCCGATGATGTAGGGCAGCGTGTGGGGGAGGGGGTCAGTTGCTGTGGCTCCAACATGGTAACCGCCAATGGACTGCAATGCTTTATCGAAAGGGGGGGCGCCAGTCCCTTACTTTGCCAGGGGCGCTTGGACCCCTAGCTACACCTCTGTTGACCCTAACCGATACCCCTAAACTAACCATAATTCCTGCAGTAAAAATCCATGTTTCTATGTATATAGGGGGTCATTCCGAGTTGATCGCTTGCTGCCGTTGTTCGCTGCGTAGCAATCAGTTGAAAAAAAATGGCTAATCTGTGCATGCGCATGCTCCGTAATGTGCATGCGCATCGTACGGGTACAAAGTCCATTGTGGTTTTGCACTAGTTCTAGCGATTATTCCAATCACAGAACAGGCCACAAGGAGATTGACAGAAAGAGGGCGTTTCTGGGTGTCAACTGACCGTTTTCAGGGAGTGCTTGGAAAAATGCAGGCGTGGCAGAAGAAATGCAGACGTGGCTGGGCATTCGCTGGATGGGTGTGTGACATCAAAAGCCGTCCCTCGGTTGTTAGAATCAACGCACACGAAGTGTAACTACAGTGCTGGTCTTATTTTGAAACGATTTTGCAGGCGCTCGGCTGCTCAAGTGTTCGCACTTCTCCAAAGTGAATATACACTCTCCAGTGGGCAGCGACAATGCGTTTGCATGGTTGCTAAAAACTGCTAGCGAGCAATCAACTCAGAATGACCCCCATAGTGTATTGCAAGAAAATATCTGTAAATCCAATGGTACCGTAAGTGCGGTATATACTCGCACTTCTTTGCGGGGTGAGAACATCTCCCCTAAGTGAAGTCAGCCCTATGAATTAGAGATGAGCGGGTTCGGTTTCTTTGAATCCGAACCCGCACGAACTTCACTTTTTTTTTCACGGGTCCGAGCGACTCGGATCTTCCCGCTTTGCTCGGTTAACCCGAGCGCGGCCGAACATCATCATGACGCTGTCGGATTCTCGCGAGACTCGGATTCTATATAAGGAGCCGCGCGTCGCCGCCATTTTCACACGTGCATTGAGATTGATAGGGAGAGGACGTGGCTGGCGTCCTCTCCATTAGAATAGATTAGAAGAGAGAGAGAGAGAGAGAGATTGTGCAGACAGAGTTTACCACAGTGACCAGTGCAGTTGTTGTTAAGTTAACTTTTATTTAATATATCCGTTCTCTGCTATATCCGTTCTCTGCCTGAAAAAAACGATACACAGCAGTCACACAGTGTGACTCAGTCTGTGTGCACTCAGCTCAGCCCAGTGTGCTGCACATCAATGTATAAAAGCTTATAATAATTGTGGGGGAGACTGGGGAGCACTGCAGGTTGTTATAGCAGGAGCCAGGAGTACATAATATTATATTAATTTAAAATTAAACAGTGCACACTTTTGCTGCAGGAGTGCCACTGCCAGTGTGACTAGTGGTGACCAGTGCCTGACCACCAGTATAGTAGTATATTGTTGTATACTATCTCTTTATCAACCAGTCTATATTAGCAGCAGACACAGTACAGTGCGGTAGTTCACGGCTGTGGCTACCTCTGTGTCGGCAGTCGGCACTCGGCAGGCAGTCCGTCCATCCATAATTGTATAATTATATACCACCTAACCGTGGTATTTTTTTTTCTTTCTTTATACCGTCGTCATAGTCATACTAGTTGTTACGAGTATACTACTATCTCTTTATCAACCAGTGTACAGTGCGGTAGTTCACGGCTGTGGCTACCTCTGTGTCGGAACTCGGCAGGCAGTCCGTCCATCCATAATTGTATTATTATAATATATACCACCTAACCGTGTTTTTTTTTTCATTCTTTATACCGTCATAGTCAGTCATACTAGTTGTTACGAGTATACTACTATCTCTTTATCAACCAGTGTACAGTGCGGTAGTTCACGGCTGTGGCTACCTCTGTGTCGGCAGTCGGCAGGCAGTCCGTCCATCCATAATTGTATTATAATATATACCACCTAACCGTGGTTTTTTTTTCATTCTTTATACCGTCATAGTGTCATACTAGTTGTTACGAGTATACTACTATCTCTTTATCAACCAGTGTACAGTGCGGTAGTTCACGGCTGTGGCTACCTCTGTGTCGGCAGTCGGCAGGCAGTCCGTCCATCCATAATTGTATTATAATATATACCACCTAACCGTGGTTTTTTTTTCATTCTTTATACCGTCATAGTCAGTCATACTAGTTGTTACGAGTATACTACTATCTCTTTATCAACCAGTGTACAGTGCGGTAGTTCACGGCTGTGGCTACCTCTGTGTCGGAACTCGGCAGGCAGTCCGTCCATCCATAATTGTATTATAATATATACCACCTAACCGTGGTTTTTTTTTCGTTCTTTATACCGTCGTCATACTAGTTGTTACGAGTATACTACTATCTCTTTATCAACCAGTGTACAGTGCGGTAGTTCACGGCTGTGGCTACCTCTGTGTCGGAACTCGGCAGGCAGTCCGTCCATCCATAATTGTATTATAATATATACCACCTAACCGTGGTTTTTTTTTCGTTCTTTATACCGTCGTCATACTAGTTGTTACGAGTATACTACTATCTCTTTATCAACCAGTGTACAGTGCGGTAGTTCACGGCTGTGGCTACCTCTGTGTCGGCACTCGGCAGGCAGTCCGTCCAACCATAATTGTATTATATACCACCTAACCGTGGTTTTTTTTTCATTCTTTATACCGTCGTCATACTAGTTGTTACGAGTATACTACTATCTCTTTATCAACCAGTGTACAGTGCGGTAGTTCACGGCTGTGGCTACCTCTGTGTCGGCACTCGGCAGGCAGTCCGTCCAACCATAATTGTATTATATACCACCTAACCGTGGTTTTTTTTTCGTTCTTTATACCGTCGTCATACTATTTGTTACGAGTATACTACTATCTCTTTATCAACCAGTGTACAGTGCGGTAGTTCACGGCTGTGGCTACCTCTGTGTCGGCACTCGGCAGCCCGTCCATAATTGTATATACCAGTGACCTAACCGTGGTTTTTTTTCTTTCTTTATACATACATACTAGTTACGAGTATACTATCTCTTTATCAACCAGTCTATATATTAGCAGCAGACACAGTACAGTGCGGTAGTTCACGGCTGTGGCTACCTCTGTGTCGGCACTCGGCAGCCCGTCCATAATTGTATATACCACCTAACCGTGGTTTTTTTTTCTTTCTTTATACATACATACTGCAGTGCCACTCCTAGATGGGCCCGGTGTTTGTGTCGGCCACTAGGGTCGCTAATCTTACTCACACAGTCAGCTACCTCATTGCGCCTCTTTTTTTCTTTGCGTCATGTGCTGTTTGGGGAGGGTTTTTTGGAAGGGCCATCCTGCGTGACACTGCAGTGCCACTCCTAGATGGGCCCGGTGTTTGTGTCGGCCACTAGGGTCGCTAATCTTACTCACACAGCTACCTCATTGCGCCTCTTTTTTTCTTTGCGTCATGTGCTGTTTGGGGAGGGTTTTTTGGAAGGGACATCCTGCGTGACACTGCAGTGCCACTCCTAGATGGGCCCGGTGTTTGTGTCGGCCACTAGGGTCGCTTATCTTACTCACACAGCGACCTCGGTGCAAATTTTAGGACTAAAAATAATATTGTGAGGTGTGAGGTATTCAGAATAGACTGAAAATGAGTGTAAATTATGGTTTTTGAGGTTAATAATACTTTGGGATCAAAATGACCCCCAAATTCTATGATTTAAGCTGTTTTTTAGTGTTTTTGGAAAAAAACACCCGAATCCAAAACACACCCGAATCCGACAAAAATAATTCGGTGAGGTTTTGCCAAAACGCGTTCGAACCCAAAACACGGCCGCGGAACCGAACCCAAAACCAAAACACAAAACCCGAAAAATTTCAGGCGCTCATCTCTACTATGAATAGAGTTTGTGTGATCCCTGTGCAGCAGTCACAGAAAGGGTTCATCTCTGCAGTTTGTCACTCAAATTACATTGCTGCATTTTTTCTAGAAGTGGATCTGAGAGCTGTTACCCGCAGACCAGCTACAATAATTATCCTGGGTACTCACTAGACCAGTGGTTCTCAAACTGCACCCTGGGGTGCCTCAGGACACTTGCAGGGGTGCCTTGGATTGATGGTCCAGGACCAATTCAAAATATTTATAGTTAGTGTTATAGGCAAAACCAGTGCTGTTGGCTGGCAATCATAACATATGTGCACAAGCAGAAGCAAATCCTGTCCCCTACCAAAGGGCCAGTGCTAGGGTGTTTGGCGCCTCCCTGCAAACTATTAATTTGGGCCCTCTCTCCAATACTTAATAAAGGGACAGTGCGCTCCTTAAAAAAAGAAGGTGTGGTATCACAAGGAAGGGGCATGGCCACACAATAGCACCCCAAATCAAAATACGCCACACAGTAGCACTATCTTATTGTCATTACACCGCATGTAATAATAATAATAATAATAATAATAATAATACCCACAGTCGCAGTGCCCTTTATACACATAACCACCATATCAGTGCAGCTTACACACATAATGCCAACAGTAGCAGTGCCCCTTCTACACATGCCCACGGTGGCAATCCTTTACATGGCAAATATCAACCTGGTTTTGCCATGTAAAGGATTGCCACTTTAAAAAACAAACAATAAAAAAAAAAAAAACAACAGGAAAAAACACAAAATCTCTCACTTTCTGATTCTCACACCCTATTACATTCCTCCCTATATATTTAAATGTTTCTATTACTGTATGTTCCCTCTTCCCTTCTCCAAACTATACACATCAACATTTTTTAGTATTTCCAGGTAAGTTTTGTGATGTAGGCCATGCACAATTTTAGTTGCCCTAATGTATTTACAGCCTTCTGGAGATATGGCTTCTGGAACTGAACACAGGATTCTAAATGTGGCTGTACCAAGGACCTATACAGTGGCATTACAGGTTGAGTATCCCTCATCCAAAATGCTTGGGACCAGAGGAATTTTGGATATCGGATTTTTCTGTATTTTGGAATAATTGCATACCATAACGAGATATTATGGTGATGGGACCTAAATCTAAGCACAGAATGCATTTATGTTTCATATACACCTTATACACACAGCCTGAAGGTCATTTTAGCCAATATTTTTTATAACTTTGTGCATTAAACAAAGTGTGTGTACATTCACAGAATTCATTCATGTGTCATATACACCTTATACACACAGTCTGAAGTTCATTTAATACAATATTTTTAATAACTTTGAGTATTAAACAAAGTTTGTGTACACTGAGCCATCAAAAAACAAAGGTTTCACTATCTCAGTCTCACTCAAAAAAGTCCGTATTTCGGAATATTCCGTATTTCGGAATATTTGCATATGGGATACTCAACCTGTATTACTTTTTTCTGCTACTGGTTCTTTAACCTATGCAAACAAGCATCTGACTTGCCTTTCCTATTGCTTTGTTACATTGCTCACCTGAAATAGTAATACTTAGATAGCTTTCCTCTTGCCATTATAATGCCCTTAATATTATAGTTAGCCTTTGCATTTTTGAGACATGTATGATTTTGCATTTTTTGGCATTAAATGTTGCCATGTTCTTGACCATTCCTCTAGTCCAGGGGCAGAACTGCCAGAGACAACGGAGTCAGTTGCCGCCGGGCTCCAGCCCTGAAGGGGCTCCAGCCCTAAAGGGGCTTCCTCCATTGCCCCCCGGCTGTTACGTGCCCTTCCTACTAAATAGACAAAGGCGCTACCAGCAGGGTCTCGCAGTTTGTACATTCCATGCCGTAAAACCCTTCTTTCCACCTTTTTCAAGACCCAGCCCAGCAGCCTCGCCGCTGCCACCACCGCTAGCTGCAGCACTGCCAGCGGTGGGGTGCCCCTGCTTCTTCTCACACCACAGATAGCTGGGCAGCACTGCAACTGCCTGCCTGATTGCTCCGCCCCCTTCTGGCTCCCAAGCACCTCTGCTGCCCAGTGATCCAGGAGCCTGCTGCTAGGAAGAAGTGGCCGAGCTTCAGCAAGCGAGTCTGGACACTGGCGGAGGAAGCCATGATAACCAGATAATGGGGAGTGGAGAGCCAGTTCCAAGGTAATACTTTATACAGCTGGTTGAGATCCTGGTCGGTGGATATGGATTCCAAGAAAACCCTGGAGGTGCTTCCTTTCAAGGGAGACACTCTCTTTGGAGAAGACCTCAATAAGATTGTAGCTGATCTGGCTACTGCTAAAACAGCTTGCCTACCTCGTATGACTCCTACCACGCAGAAGGCTAAAAGTACTTTCCCTTGGCCCTTTCATCCCTCAGGTAAAGCGTACCCAAGGTCAGGCATACCCAAAGCAAGCTCATGCTTCCAGACCTGCCAAGCCCAGACTGAAGCAAGCCTGGGCTGCCCATCAGCCTGCTTCCAAAACGGACAAGCCTGCCGCATGACGGTGCAGGCCTCCCTCTGGGGGATCCCAGGGTGGGGGGCCCGACTTCTAGGTTTGGCATAGAAAGGTATAATTCTAAGCTAGAGAATTCTGTTTGGAGCTCACCTTGTACTTTGTGAAGAAATAATCAGCATTGTGGCTGAGCAGATACATGTAGTGTGTGGCTGCAAACTGCATGGATCTGCTGCGTTGTAATGCTGATACTTTTTTTTTGCAAAGTACCAATAGCTTCATATAATGTTCACAATTTTTATGCAGGATCAAATAGCTCAATAGGTAGGGTGTTTGATTAGAATTCAACAGGTTATAGGTTTGAATCCTGGGTATGGTAGTTTGAGATGTGTTATTTAATAAAGTATGTTGTTCTGACTGCTGGGATATCATACTAAATAAATGGAGTTGATCAATTTTTTTTTTTATTTTTTTTTAAACTAGGGACAATTTCCAGATACTTTTCTTTATAACTGAGATTGCCCCCTGGAACTTCACATCAGTTGACAACTATGCATGAGTGGGCAGTGCTTGCTCTGGATCTGCCCACCCATTTATGTGCCGTCATAAAAGAAAGCACAACTGACAGTTATCCTGGGCGTACACTACACAATTATCTGTCAGGCTATCTATCCAGTCTGGATGGGTGGAATGAAAATATGGTAATGTATAGTAGCAAATGTCAATTAACCATTTGCTCCCAAACACTAGAAAAGTGGTCAAAAATGGTCATTACACAAATTGGTTAAACCCAAAATTTAACCAATTTGTTTAGGGGACCATGTTTGTCCATTTTCTAGTGTTTGAGAGTAAATCGTTGATGGTCATTTGCTCACATAGATAACCGGATTTCTATTCCAACCAGCCAGTGTTGGAGATATGGTCTGCCAGATTACATAATGCATACCAGAGCCATAACTAGACTTTTTGGTGCCCTGTGACAGAGAATTATATGCCCCCCCCCCCTCCCCTCCCCATTTTTGCAATATGGACAAAAGGCGCATGCCTTGTGGGGAAGGGGCATAACAAGATTGGTCTCAGAGAAAGCACATGAGATATGAAGATATATCTAGTATACTTGACACTCAATGGTTTGTGGTATTGCCGGGGTGCCCTCCTTAAATGCATATACAGTCACACATGGGGTGTTTGTGCAAATGGCATATCAGCAGTCAGCACTAACTGGTGACATGCCATTTGTAAAAGTAAGCCATGTGTGACTAATATATAAACATACTTTATTAAATAACACCTCAAACTATCATACCCAGGATTCAAATCTATAACCTGTTGAATTCTAATCAAACACCCTACCCATTGAGCTACTTGATCCTGCATCTATTCTAACCTCCAAAAACAGATTCAGTTGCATTTTCCAGCGTGTTTTGTTTGCGCCTTTGCAAATGTCTTACATCGACAAACTTATTTAGTACTATTTTGCAAATAGGGTTACATTGTCGCAACATTGTGTTCCCTAATTGCTTGATTTTTTAAATGCAACAATTGATAAAGACACCTGATAATTGCTCTGTGGAGTGTTATTTTGTGTCTACTTCTTATCTACATTTAATTCCCTACCTCTAATCAAGGCATTTTTAAATGCTGGGGGCTGCCAGGACGTGAGGCCTACCTAGACTTTAGATCGGAATTTGAATGTACTTGTGAACTAACTTAATTTCCTACTTCTAAATTAATTCCTAAATTCACTACTTACATTAATCCTGTAGTTGGGCATTTTGAGCCTTCAATTGTGGGTATTGTTTTGTGTCCAGACCAGCAGCTGGTGGTGTGCATTTGCTGGAAAGGCATCGAAGACCTCCGATATGCTGCATCTCCTGATGTGTGTCTCCCTCAAGTGGCTGTCAGCAAATGCATGCTAGACACCCCATTCCAAGCTGATTGTGACATCACGGAACATGCATCATAGAACAGGCATGCTAGAATATGGGTCTTCAACCTGCGACCCTCCAGCTGCTGTGGAACTACATATACCAGCATGCCCTGCCTCAGTTTTAGCATACCTTAATAGCAAAACTGTGGCAGGGCATGCTGGGATGTGTAGTTTCACAGCAGCTGGAGGGCCACAGGATGAAGACCCATGTGCTAGAGCCAAGCCGCAGGTACATTGAATGCTAGCAAGCTGAATGTTTAAATCCTTTTTGTTCCGCAGCATTCCAATGCGGAAGATTCCATGGAACCAGAGATTATTCCATTGAGAAGGACATGCTGCCTGGATGACTGCACTGTGCAAATTAAATCACGGAGCCAGTTGGCTTGTGGGTGGCTCTGGTGACTGGGTGGTTGGGTGGGCGGTGTGTCAGAGGTGGAGCACATGCAAATGAATGTGTATCATCCTGCTAGTGAGAGTGAAAACTCATGCAGGAGTGTGCCTGCTTGTCAGTGGGTTATGCACCTTGCCAGGCGTCAAATCTACATGGAGCAGCTGGAGGGGACAAGAGCAGGTTTGCAAAATATAGATAGAAGAGCATATATGCTGGCGCATTCTCCATGATTGTGTCAGCTTATGTTTTGGTGCACTGCACTTTCCTCCACTAAGTTTTAGCCATTTTGGTTAAACGCAAGTGTAGTTGCTTCTCGCCCTTTTGGCTGTGATCTTGTATCGTGGTTGAAGAGTCTGCTGGAGGGATTGTTTTCTTCATTGACGAGAGACTGAAGATATTACAGGATGGAAGGCTTGGGAACACTATCTGTTTTTCAGTTGTGGAAGAGTTGAAAGACAGCTTTTCCTTGCCAATATCTCTCTTTTGCAAAGAGCTACGCATTGGAAAATTCAGGGCTATACCGTGTAGATGAAGCACTAACAGGAGGCTTTACAATTTTCATTCTAGTTTCCTTCGTTTGGGAGAAAAATGCAAAGGTACAAGACAGCTTTTCCTTGCCAATATCTCTCTTTTGCAAAGAGCTGCACATTGGAAAATTCAGGGCTATGCCGTGTAGATGATGGCCTAACAGGAGGCTTTAAAATTTTCTTTCTAGTGTCCTTCGTTTGGGAGAAAAATGCAAAGGTACAAGACAGCTTTTCCTTGCCAATATCTCTCTTTTGCAAAGAGCTACGCATTGGAAAATTCAGGGCTATGCCGTGTAGCTGATGGCCTATCAGGAGGCTTTAAAATTTTCTTTCTAGTGTCCTTCGTTTGGGAGAAAAATGCAAAGGTACAAGACAGCTTTTCCTTGCCAATATCTCTCTTTTGCAAAGAGCTACGCATTGGAAAATTCAGGGCTATACCGTGTAGATGAAGCACTAACAGGAGGCTTTAAAATTTTCATTCTAGTGTCCTTCGTTTGGGAGAAAAATGCAAAGGTAGCTTGTGCCATCGCCACTCTGCTCCTTGTGCCGCCTTGGCGGTTTACATGAGCCACTGCGGTGACGTTGTCTGACTGGATCAGAACCGGTTGGTCGCAAAGTAAGGTCTCCGCTTGACGTAGGGCATTGTATATGGCCCCTAGTTTCAGGATGTTGATGTGAAGACAAGTCTCTTGACTTGACCAAAGACCTTGGAAATTTCTTCCCTGTGTGACTGCTCCCCAACCTTGGAGGCTTGCATCTGTGGTCACCAGGATCCAGTCCTGAATGCCGAATCTGCGTCACTCGAGAAGGTGAGCACTCTGCAGCCACCACAGGAGTGATACCCTGACCCTGGGGGACAGGGTGATCAACCAATGCATCTGTAAATGTGACCCAGACCACTTGTCCAGTAGGTCCCATTGGAAAGTCCTCGCATGGAACCTGCCGAATGGAATGGCTTTGTATGATGCCACCATCTTTCCCAGGACTCGAGTGCAGTGATGCACTGACACCTGTTTTGGTTTCAATAGGTTCCTGACAAGAGTCATGAGTTCCTGGGCCTTTTCTATCGGGAGATAAACCCTCTTCTGGTCTGTGTCCAGAATCATGCCCAAGAAAGACAGACGAGTCGTAGGAACCAACTGCGACTTTGGGATATTGAAAATCCAGCCGTGTTGCTGTAACACTTTCAGTGAAAGTGATACGCTGTTCAGCAACTGCTCTCTTGATCTCGCTTTTATGAGATCGCTCAAGTACGGGATAATTGTGACACATTGCTTGCGCAGGAGAACCATCATTTCCACCATTACCTTGGTGAAAATTCTCTGGGCAGTGGAGAGACCAAACAGCAACGTCTGAAATTGGCAATGACAGTCCTGTACCGCAAATCTGAGGTACGACTGATGAGATGGATAAATTTGGACATGAAGGTATGCATCCTGTACACAAATGCGGACAACAGGTGTCAAGCCGTGTGTTGCCTTTGTCAAGCTGTAATAAGTAGGGGTAAGGACGTTAACCACCTCAGAACATCCTCCCTTATACGTCACCTGCAGCGCATTAATCATAAGTCAGTGACAAGTTCAAAAACTTTGGATGACAGCGGAAGCAGTCCACTGACCACTAAATCCCTTCCTCTTGTAACCAAGCTCCTGCAAACCACACCACCAACTCCCTCAGTGTCAATTTCCTTCTTAGACAGGAGAGCCAATAGTCCTACAGGCCATGTCACTGGCAAGTCTGACGAGTCCTCTCCTGCCTGGGATTCCTCCGATGCATCCTTGAGTGTAACGCCTACTGCTGCTGGCGCTGCTGTTGTTGCTGCTGGGAGTCGATCGTCATCCCAGAGGGGAAGTCGGAAGACCACTTGTACTACTTCCAGTAGGCAATTGACTGTCCAACAGTCCTTTGCGAGGAAGATGAAATATCACAGCAGTCATCCTGCTGCAAAGCGGATAACTCAGGTCTTGTCAGCCTGGGTGGTGAGAAACGTGGTTCCGGTATCCATCGTTAATTCAGAGGCAACTAGAGACTTGATTGAGGTACTGTGTCCCCGGTACCAAATGCCATCTAGGTTCCATTTCTCTAGGCAGGCGATACCGAAAATGTACACAGACCTCAGAAAAAGAGTCACCAGTGTCCTAAAAAATGCAGTTGTACCCAATGTCCACTAGTCCACATGTCCGTGGTTAAGTGGAGCAGGGCAGACTCAGGACTATATGACTGTGACAGCCCACTGGGTAGATGTATTGCCTCCCGCAGCAAGAACAGCTGCGGCGGCACCAGTAGCAGCATCTCGCAAATGCCAACTCGTTCCTAGGCAGGCTACGCTTTGTATCACCGCTTTCCATAAGAGGCACACAGCTGACAACCTCTTACGGAAACTGAGGAACATCATCGCAGAATGGCTTACCCCAATTTGACTCTCCTGGGGATTTGTGACATCGGACAACGCCACCAATATTGTGCGTGCATTACATCTGGGCAAATTCCAGCACGTCCCATGTTTTGCACATACATTGAATTTGGTGGTGCAGAATTATTTAAAAAACGACAGGGGCGTGCAAGAGATGCTGTCGGTGGCCCGAAGAATTGCGGGCCACTTTCTGCATTCAGCCACCGCGTGCCGAAGACTGGAGCACCACCAAACATTCCTGAACCTGCCCTGCCATCCTCTGAAGCAAGAGGTGGTAACGAGGTGGAATTCAACCCTCTATATGCTTCAGAGGATGGAGGAGCAGCAAAAGGCCATTCAAGCCTATACATCTACCCACGATATAGGCAAAGGAGGGGGAATGCACCTGACTCAAGCGCAGTGGAGAATGATTTCAACGTTGTGCAAGGTTCTGCAATCCTTTGAACTTGCCACACGTGAAGTCAGTTCAGACACTGCCAACCTGAGTCAGGTCATTCCCCTCATCAGGCTTTTGCAGAAGAAGCTGGAGACATTGAAGGAGGAGCTAAAACAGAGCGATTCCGCTAGGCATGTGGGACTTGTGGATGGAGCCCTTAATTCGCTTAACCAGGATTCAATCTGTTGAAATCAGAGCAATAAATTTTGGCCACCGTGCTCGATCCTAGATTTAAAACCTACATTGTATCTCTCTTTCCTGCAGACACAAGTCTGCAGAGGTTCAAAGACCTGCTGGTGAGAAAATTGTCAAGTCAAGCGGAACGTGACCCGTCAACAGCTCCTCCTTCACATTCTCCCGCAACTGGGGGTGCGAGGAAAAGGCTAAGAATTCCGAGCCCACCCGCTGGCGGTGATGCAGGGCAGTCTGGAGTGAGTGCTGACATCTGGTCCGGACTGAAGGACCTGGCAACGATTACTGACATGTCGTCTACTGTCACTGCATATGATTCTGTCACCTTTGAAAGAATGGTGGAGGATTATATGAGTGACCGCATCCAGGTAGGCACGTCAGACAGTCCGTATGTATACTGGCAGGAAAAAGAGGCAATTTGGAGGCCCTTGCACAAACTGGCTTTATTCTACCTAAGTTGCCCTCCCTCCAGTGTGTACTCCAAAAGAGTGTTTAGTGCAGCCGCTCACCTTGTCAGCAATCGGCGTACGAGGTTACTTCCAGAAAATGTGGAGAAGATGATGATCATCAAAATGAATTATAATCAATTCCTCCGTGGAGACATTCACCAGCAATTGCCTCCAGAAAGTACACAGGGATCTGAGATGGTGGATTCCAGTGGGGACGAATTAATAATCTATGAGGAGGGCGATGTACACAGTGAAAGGGGTGAGGAATCGGAGGATGATGAGGTGGACATCTTGCCTCTGTAGAGCCAGTTTGTGCAAGGAGAGATTGATTGCTTCTTTTTTGGTGGGGGTCCAAACCAACCAGTCATTTCAGTCAGCCGTGTGGCAGACCCTGTTGCTGAAATGATGGGTTCGTCAATGTTTTTCTTTTCAATCTAAGCCCCTGCAGTTTTCTGTAAGAATCTGCTTCGCTATGATGATCAACAAGTCACAAGGGCAAACACTCAGGGCTGGAGGCGTAGATCTTAGGACCAGCTGCTACAAGCATGGCAAAGGTGTCACTATCATTTGTGACACCCAGAGAGGAAGCGAGGGAGATTGTAATGCAGTGCGCGCAGATAAGCAGCGCAATGGTAAAATGGAGGCATGGTCTCATAGGTAGGGGTGTGGCCTGTTGGCCTGAATCTCCATTTTGTTGCTCCGGGTATCCCGGGGGTTGAGTGCTGCACCCGGGGACTAGTGTGTGAGTGGTGCTGGCTCCTGCACAGTGACAGAAACTGGGTGTTGCACGTAATGTCACAGTGAAACACCCATATTCTGTCACTGAAGAGGAGCCGGCACTTTGGTGTCACCCCCCTTGGCGGGTGACACTCTGGTGTGGGCCGCAACCCCGTTGTGATGCCACTGACCCATGGGAAGCTTTACGTGGCTTACCCATGTGTTAGTAGCCCCAAGCATCTTTTGTGTTAGTCCCTGAAGAAAAACTTCAAATATTTACAAATAAATTTTGTAATCAATGGGCCTAATTCAGTAAGGATTGCAAATTCTGCTAAGTAACAGAATTTGCAATCCTTTGGTTCGCATGCTGGGGCCACCCAGCATGCCGCCTCCCTTCTTGACCACGCTGAAATTGCAGTCGCAGTGCAGTTCAGCGTGATCATAAAAAATGGGTTAGCCTCCTGTTGGTGCAGACTGTATGTGTGCGCAGGAAGCCGCCACCATTTTTGTGATCGCAGCTGCTGCATGTGATGTCATGCAACCGCTCTGACCACGCCTCCTGTTTCTCCGTTGCCGACCCCATTTTGAAGCCCTGCCCACGCACCGCTCCATCTCCGACTTGGAAATGGAGTGTTGCTGACCCCCCCCCCCCCCCAGCACCGATTGACAGTCAGAGGCGATCGCATTAACTGCGGGGTGCCGCAGAAAATGCAGGCGCATGCGTATGCTCTTAGCAATTTTTGCAGTTGGACTGCTTATTGCGATTGCAATCCAACCTGAATCAGGCTCTATTACCTATCACAATGCACTGCGGGTAGTACAAAATGGGGTTAATATAAGAGAAAACCCCCCAGAGCTGTGCTCCTTAACTGTCCCTGGTGGCTAGTGGAGCAGCTGCCCAGTAATCAGTGTCCACGCCAGTGCGCACATGGCCCGCCCCCTACAGCCACGCTGGATCACGGTATAGTGTGGGCATAGAAGTCCCTTACCTCCCTTTCATCAGCGGCCTCGTGATCCCGGAGGGCGGTGTGTGTGTGACTGACCTTAGGAAGAAACCGGAGCCTCCGCTGCAGTGACCCAGCAACCAGGGCGCGGGAGTATACTGCGCCGCTGGGAGTGATGGAGCTGCAGTAAAGATGTCTATTAGACCTAGCCTGCTGCAGCCCTTGTAGATTCTTATAAAAAAAAGTTCTTCTTTTCTTGTCAAAATTAATAGCTAAGAATAGGCTGCCTGAGGCAGCCCCCTCTTAAGTGGCCTGCTACTGAAGGCACCAACTACAAACTGAGCTCCCTGTTCATGGAAGCGAGGTTATAGAGGAGGGGGCGCTGAGCATCTTGGGAACAGTCAAAAGCTTTGAGCCTGTTGGTGCCTCAGATCAAGATCCTACTCTACACCCTAATGTGAATCCTTGTGGAGTCCAGTGTACCCCACAGAAGAAATGAATGTGTCACACCCATTGGCAGCAACATTAGAATAGCTGCTGATGGGCACAATTGAGAAAGGAAGGGGGGAAAACATTTGAATCCAGCACATATATGTAATTTGAATATGTAATTTGTACCTTCCTACTTTAAAATGTAATGGATGAACCTCACCCTGTGAGAACTATCTTCATGATCAAGAGATCTCATACGCAAGAAAAGCATGTGCTGGGATAGGGCTGTGGAGGGCGGCTGCTCGGGCACACACCCGTCAAGTTAAGGAGATTCAACTGAGGAAGCACAAGGGAACTGCAGGGAGACCACATATTTTCAGATGAACATGAGAGGGTGGAAGGCTGCCTAATACTGAAGCACCCTCAAACATCAAACCATATGCAACAACTAGTACAAGCATTCCTGGGGAAAGGTCTGCAGCAGACGGATTTGCATACGGTGATGTCATCCAAGCAATGGGCATAGTTGGCTGCAACCCTCGTCTGCATATGAAAAGAGAAAATGGTCACGCAGGGCATGGCGGCCTTTGTGGGGTTGCGCTTGGATGACCCCTAGATCGCTTTATACACCCCCATCAGTGTGGGGCTCATGTTGGCCATGCCCAAGCCCCTGAAGCATTCAAGCTGATTTCTTGCAGCAGCTGGACCCAGTAACAGCTCCAGAGTTGCTCTACAAGACAAGTAAAAGGGTGTGAGCCCTGCAGCACCACCTGTAGTTTGCATACACACATATATAGGACAGCATCTCTTATATGCCCCAGGGGCAATAAAATAGTAGCCTTATCTAGGGTATCCGTCCATGCCGCTACAGCACTACACACCCAGGCCGACGCAATTGCCGGTCTGAGTAAGGTACCTGAATGTGTATAAATGGACTTCAGGGTAATCTCCTGTTTGCGGTCAGCAGACTCTTTGAGGGTAGCCGTATCCTGGGACGGGAGGGCTACCTTCTTGGATAAGCGTGTTAATGCTTTGTCCACCCAAGGGGAGGATTCCCATCGTAACCTATCCGTTGATGGGAAAGGGGAATCCTTTTGGAAATCTGCAGGAGATTCCCAAGCTTTTTCACATAACTCGTTCAGCTCGTGTGAGGGGGGAAAGGTTACCTCAGGCTTCTTTCCCTTGTACATATGTACCCTCTTGTCAGGGATAGGGGGCTCCTCTGTGATGTGCAAAACATCTTTTATTGCCATAATCATATATCAAATGTATTTTGCCAATTTTGGCTGTAACTTTGCATCATCGTAATCGACACTGGAGTCAGAATCCGTGTCGGTATCTGTGTCAACAATCTGGATAGTGGGCGCTTATGAGACCCTGACAGTCCCTGCGACATAGGATTAGGCATTGGTTGAGACCCTGACTGTCCCAAAGCTTCTGCCTTGTCTAATCTTTTGTGCAATGAGTTTACACTAGCATTTAAAACATTCCACATATCCATCCAATCAGGTGTCGGCGGAGACACCACGTTCATTTGCTCCCGCTCCTCTCTAATATAGCCTTCTTCCTCAGACATGTCGACACACGCGTACCGACACACCACACACACAGGGAATACTTTTACTGAAGACATTTCCCCCACAAGGCCCTTTGGAGAGACAGAGAGAGAGTATGCCAGCACATACCCCAGCGCTATATAACCCAGGAATAGCACAGTAACTTAATGTTTGATCAATCGGTGAGGGGGAACATCTTGAAACCCCAGTTTGTACCCTTGGGACACTATTTGTAAAACACATGAGTCCATGTCCGAATGAATCCAGAACTGACTGAAGAGTTTTAGACGTGCCCCCACTGGTGCGGGCTCCTGCAAGAGAGCCCCAGCGTCATGCAGTGGATTTGGCAGAAGCAGAGGATGATCTCTGCTCCTGCGATCTTGAAGAGGATGCAGACCTCTTCTCTCTTCTCCTTCCTCTACCTGCAAAGAAAGGGGAATCTTAACTTCTTGCATATCTATTGGGCCGAAATGACTGCATCAGATAATGATGCGTCTTCATCCGTTGGGAGGGAACATAGGGCAAGAAGGTTGACTTACCTGCGGGAGCTGCCGAGATCAAATTAACTAGGCAGTCACCAAACAAGGCTTCACCTTCATAGGGAAGAGACTCCCTTTCTTCTTGGAGTCAGCATCAGCATTCTCTTGGTGAATCCACAATGCCCTCCTATCCGACACTGCCATGAAATTGGCCCGTGAACTCAAGAGTCCTATATCCCTTGCAGTCTCACGTAAGTATGCTGCAGTGTCCTTGATATGATACAACGTAAGGAGTATCCCATCTCTCCAGGGTATCTATATCGGATGACAAGGTATTCGACCAATTCTTGAATACTACTACTCACCCATGCACATGTAATGGCAGGTCTAAGTAATGTACCCGTGGTTACATAACTAGAAATAATGTAGCTTCCTGCATACGATCCGCTGGATTTGTGACAGGGCCCCGTGCAGAACAGGGGGTGACTCCCACTTTATTCTGTCCGCGGCGGGAAATGAATAAACAACCAGAATCCTTTTGGGGATTTGAAACCATCTTGTCGAGCTGGCCCAGACTTTCTCAAACAGAGATGGAGGAACGTTACATCAGCTTTCATTATATATCTATATATACATACATATAGAACCCTTTGTCAGGAACAGCAGGGTCTTCAGTGATTTTAATATGTCCTTAATATCCACAATCATGTACTGAATGCTCCTTGCCAATATTGGATCTAATCAGGAAACATTATGGTCGACATAAGTATCAGTATCCGTGTCAGTATCAGTGTGTAGTAACTGGGCAAAATAACATTTTTGCGACCCAGCGGGGCCTGAGGGAAAAGAAACATAGCCATGAATATCACATCTATTCTCTACATCTGTGTCTGGGACACAGATTTATCCAACCTTACTCTGATATTACTGAAACATTTACCCAGTCAGTTATTGGTGGTGCCAACAGGGCCACCATCATATGTCTGCATTCCTAATATAGTTTCCTCTTGGGAAAAACATTCAGCCACCGACATGTTGACACACATATACCAAGTACCCACAGACACACCGGCTTATGGGGGACAGACCGTCAGTAAATCTGTCAGAGGGACACAGAGGATTTTTCAGCTCACAATCCAGCGCCAAAAGTACACAGTCTGGGAAATAATAAACTCTATAGTGATAGACTTGTAATGCTCTAAAGATGTTCTGGTGAGGTGAGGAAGAAGCCCCGCCGCTGTAATGGCGCGTATCTGTCCCGCTCAGAAATAATTAATTACGCTAGCGGGGTAAGGACAGTGCCCAGGCACTAATGTCCACTTTTTCCAGCCTTTTGTGAGGAATTTATGCTGCCCATGGTGCCCCCCCCCCGTGCCCTGCACCCTGCAGTGCCTGTGTTTGTGTGGGAGCATGGCGCGCAGCGTTCCGCTCGCTGCTCGGTACCTCAGAATGCCGTCACTGAAGAAGAAGTCTTCTGTTCTTCTGCTACTCACATGTCTTCTGGCTCTGTAAGGGGGTGACGGCAGGCTGCGGGAGTGTGCATCTAGGCGTACCCAGCGATCAGCACCCTCAGGAGCTAATGGTGTCCTGTCAGCCTGAAGCAGAGCCATTGAACTCACTAGAAGTTGGTCATACTTCTCTCCCCTAAGTCCCACGAAGCAGGGAGACTGTTGCCAGCAGCCTCCCTGAAAATAAAAAAAACTAACAAGTCTTTTCAGAGAAACTCAGTAGAGCTCCCCTGTAGTGCATCCAGTATCACTGCGCACAATACTAAAACTGGAGTCTGGAGGAGGGGCATAGAGGGAGGAGACAGTTCACACCCTTTGAAAGTCTTAAAGTGCCCATGTCTCCTGCGGATCCCGTCTATACCCCATGGTTCTTAATGTGACCCCAGCATCCTCTAGGACGTATGAGAAAACAAATAACGCACACACGAGGAGGAGAGAACTAAGGAAGCTATAAGGAGAAGAGGGGAGGGAGGGGGGGTTGAAAGGTAAGGTAGTAAAGGCATATTGGATAAACTACAACCTTATACATATTCATTAATGTACCAGTAGTTAGAAGTAGAAGAGCTCTAACAGAAACCACAAAGCTTATCTAAAGCCACACCACACTGGATATGCCCAATCTCATTTGATTTTTGAAGCAAAGCAGTATTGGACTTTGTTAATACATGGATGGGAGACTGCTTGGTAGTATCAGATTCTTTAGGTGTTTTTAAACTACCAACACCATGTTCTTGGTACATTTAATTTTTACATGTATTCTTTTATGTACCAGAAGTTAGAAGTAGAAGAGCTGTAACAGAAACCACCAGCTCATCTACAGCCACAGCACACTGGATTTGCCCAATCTCTCCTGATCATGGAAGCTGAGCAGTGTTGGTCCTGGTTTTAGTACTTGGATGGGAGACCACAAGGAAATACCAGGAGCTGTGTGTATTTTTACAATACTAACACCGTTCTCTTGATGCATTCCATTTTGAAACATTGGGGCAGATCTATTAAGCCTGGTGAACTGATAAAGTGCAAGGTGATAAAGTACCAGCCAGTCAGCTCCTAACTGTCATTTTTCAAACCCAGCCTGTGACATGGCAATTAGGAGCTGATTGGCTGGTACTTTATCACCATGCAAATTATCAATTCACCAGGTTTAATAAATCGGCTGCTTACTCATTTATGTACGAGTAGTTAGAAGTAGAAGAACTCTAACAGAAACCACTAAGCTCATCTACAGCCACACCACACTGTATATGCCCAATATCACCTGATTTTAGGCCTGGTTTGTTCTTGGATGTGAGACCACCTGGGAATACCAGGTGCTGTAGGTAGTTTTATACTACCAACACCGTTCTCTTGATGCATTCCATTTTGAAACATTGGGGCAGATCTATTAAGCCTGGTGAACTGATAAAGTGCAAGGTGATAAAGTACCAGCCAGTCAGCTCCTAACTGTCATTTTTCAAACCCAGCCTGTGACATGGCAATTAGGAGCTGACTGGCTGGTACTTTATCACCATGCAAATTATCATTTCACCAGGTTTAATAAATCGGCTGCTTACTCATTTATGTACGAGTAGTTAGAAGTAGAAGAACTCTAACAGAAACCACTAAGCTCATCTACAGCCACACCACACTGTATATGCCCAATATCACCTGATTTTAGGCCTGGTTTGTTCTTGGATGTGAGACCACCTGGGAATACCAGGTGCTGTAGGTAGTTTTATACTACCAACACCGTTCTCTTGATGCATTATATTTTGAAACTTATTCATTGATGTACCAGTAGTTAGAAGTAGAAGTTAGAAACAGCAAAAATCATCTACAGCCGCATCACACTGGATATGTCCAATCTCATCTGATGTTGGAAGCTAAGCAGTGTTGTGCCTGGTTAGTTTTTGGATTTCAGGTCCTGCCTTCTGGTTTGGCCACGGCACCTCGGAAATTCACCAAGGTCATGGCCGTGATGACGACCCTTCACCATCGGTGGACCAGGGAGGAATCTCTCCTCCCGATAAACATTCTGGAATTGCGGGCAGTGTTCAATTCATTGACACTGGCCCTGCCTCTAGTACAGAACAGGCCTGTTCAAGTACAATCGGACAACGACACCACGGTAGTGTACACAAATCATCAAGGCGGCACTCGAAATTGCATGGAAAAGCTGGAAGTATCAAAAATCCTCAGTTGGGTAGAACGTCATCTGCCAGCAATATCGGCAGTGTTCATTCCCGGAGTCCTCAACTGGGAAGCGGATTTCCTCAGTCGTCAGTACGTTCACGCTGGAGAGTGGAGAGGCCGCAGCAGAAATGTCTGCACTGGTGTCAGTAGGTGACTGAGGCAGGGATGACTGGGAGATAGTGGGTGACTGAAGCATGTATGACTGGGAGATAGTGGGTGACTGAGGCCGGGGTGACTGGGAGATAGTCAGTGACTAAGGCAGGGGTGATAGGGATATAGTGGATGACTGTGGCAGGGGTGACAGGGACAGTAGGAGACTGAGGCAGGGGTGACAGGGATAGTGGGTGACTGAGGCAGGGGTGATAGGGTGACAGTGGGTGACTGAGGCAGAGGTGACAGGGATAGTGGGTGACTGAGGTAGGGGTGATATGGAGATAGTGGTTGACTGAGGCAGGGGTGACAGAGATAGTGGGTGACTAAAGCAGGGGTGACTGGTATAGTGGGTGACTGAGGCAGGGGTCGCAGGTATAGTGGTTAACTGAGGCAGCGGTGACTGGGAGATAGTGGGTAACTGGGGCAGGGGTGACAGGGAAAGTGTGTGACTCAGGCAGGGGTGATAGGGAGATAGTGGGCAGCAGATCACTGCCTCGCTGACAGCAGCACATCCCTGCTTCACTGACAGCAGCACATCCCTGCCTCATTGACAGCAGCACATACCTGCCTCACTTATAGCAGCACATCCCTGCCTCACTGGCAGCAGCAGATCCCTGCCTCACTGGCAGCAGCAGATCACTGCTTCACTGACAGCAGCACATCCCTGCCTCACTGGCAGCAGCAGATCCCTGCCTTACTGACAGCTGTATATAGGGCCTAATTCAGACCTGATCTCTGCTGTGCATATTCACACAACAGGAGATCAGGTCTGAAGTGTGTGTGTGTGTGTGCTGGTGCCGCAGTGCACCGGCACATGCCAGAGATGCGATCAGCATCTCTGCCCAGTGAGCGCCTCTGCCAACACATACTTATCTTGCATATGAGATCTCTTGTTCATGAAGATAGTTCTCACAGGGTGAGGTTCATCCATTACATTTTAAAGTAGGAAGGTACAAATTACATATTCAAATTACATATATGTGCTGGATTCAAATGTTTTCCCCCCTTCCTTTCTCAATTGTGCCCATCAGCAGCTATTCTAATGTTGCTGCCAATGGGTGTGACACATTCATTTCTTCTGTGGGGTACACTGGACTCCACAAGGATTCACATTGGGGTGTAGAGTAGGATCTTGATCTGAGGCACCAACAGGCTCAAAGCTTTTGACTGTTCCCAAGATGCTCAGCGCCCCCTGCTCTATAACCTCGCTTCCATGAACAGGGAGCTCAGTTTGTAGTTGGTGCCTTCAGTAGCAGGACACTTAACAGGGGGCTGCCTCAGGCAGCCTATACTTAGCTATTAATTTTGACAAGAAAAGAAGAACTTTTTTTATAAGAATGTACAAGGGCTGCAGCAGGCTAGGTCTAATAGACATCTTTACTGCAGCTCCATCACTCCCAGCGGCGCAGTATACTCCCGTGCCCTGGTTGCTGGGTCACTGCAGCGGAGGCTCCGGTTTCTTCCTAAGGTCAGTCACACACACACCGCCCTCCGGGATCACGAGGCCGCTGATGAAAGGGAGGTAAGGGGCTTCTGTGCCCACACTATACCGTGATCCAGCGTGGCAGTAGGGGGCGGGCCGTGTGCGCACTGGCGTGGACACTGATTACTGGGCAGCCGCTCCACTAGCCACCAGGGACAGTTAAGGAGCACAGCTCTGGGGGGTTTTCTCCTATATTAACCCCATTTTGTACTACCTGCAGTGCATTGTGATAGGTAATAGAGCCTGATTCAGGTTGGATTGCAATCACAATAAGCAATCCAACTGCAAAAATTGCTAAGAGCATACGCATGCGCCTGCATTTTCTGTGACTGTCAATCGGTGTGGGGGGGGGGGGGTCAGCAACACTCCATTTCAAAGTCGGAGATGGAGCGGTGCGGGGGCAGGGCTTCAACGGAGAAACAGGAGGCGTGGTCAGAGCGGCTGCATGACATCACATGCAGCCGTTGCGATCACAAAAATGGTGGCGGCTTCCTGCGCACACGTACAGTCTGCACCAACAGGAGGCTAACCCATTTTTTATGATCACGCTGAACTGCACTGAGACTGCAATTTCAGCGTGGTCAAGAAGGGAGGCGGCATGCTGGGTGGCCATGCCCTGTGATGGGTGGCCCCAGCATGCGAACCAAAGGATTGCAAATTCTGTTACTTAGCAGAATTTGCAATCCTTACTGAATTAGGCCATTGATTACAAAATTGTAAACAATATTTGAAGTTTTTCTTCAGGGACTAACACAAAAGATGCTTGGGGCTACTAACACATGGGTAAGCCACGTAAAGCTTCCCATGGGTCAGTGGCATCACAACGGGGTTGCGGCACACACCCGAGTGTCACCCGCCAAGTGGGGTGACACCAAAGTGCCGGCTCTTCTTCAGTGACAGAATATGGGTGTTTCACTGTGACATTACGTGCAACACCCAGTTTCTGTCACTGTGCAGGAGCCAGCACCACTCACACACTAGTCCCCGGGTACAGCCCCCAACCCCCGGGATACCCGCAGCAACAAAATGGTGATTCAGGCCACGCCCCTACCTATGAGACCATGCCTCCTTTTTACCATTGCGCTGCTTATCTGCGCGCACTGCATTACAATCTCCCTCGCCGCCTCTCTGGGTGTCACCAGTGATAGTGACACCTCTGCCATGCTTGTAGCAGCTGGTCCTAAGATCTACGCCTCCAGCCCTGAGTGTTTTCCCTTGTGACTTGTTGATCATCATAGCGAAGCAGATGCTTACAGAAAACTGCAGGGGCTTAGATTGAAAAGAAAAACATTGACGAACCCATCATTTCAGCGACAGGGTCTGCCACACGACTGACTGAAATGACTGGTTGGTTTGGGCCCCCACCAAAAAAGAATCAATCAATCTCTCCTTGCACAAACTGGCTCTACAGAGGCAAGATGTCCACCTCATCATCCTCCGATTCCTCACCCCTTTCACTGTGTACATCCCCCTCCTCACAGATTATTAATTCGTCCCCACTGGAATCCACCATCTCAGATCCCTGTGTACTTTCTGGAGGCAATTGCTGGTGAATGTCTCCACGGAGGAATTGATTATAATTAATTTTGATGATCATCATCTTCTCCACATTTTCTGGAAGTAACCTTGTACGCCGATTGCTGACAAGGTGAGCGGCCGCACTAAACACTCTTTCGGAGTCCACACTGGAGGGAGGGCAACTTAAGTAGAATAAAGCCAGTTTGTGCAAGGGCCTCCAAATTGCCTCTTTTTCTCCACCATTCTTTCAAAGGTGACAGAATCATATGCAGTGACAGTAGACGACATGTCAGTAATCGTTGCCAGGTCCTTCAGTCTGGACCAGATGTCAGCACTCACTCCAGACTGCCCTGCATCACCGCCAGCGGGTGGGCTCGGAATTCTTAGCCTTTTCCTCGCACCCCCAGTTGCGGGAGAATGTGAAGGAGGAGCTGTTGACGGGTCACGTTCCGCTTGACTTGACAATTTTCTCACCAGCAGGTCTTTGAACCTCTGCAGACTTGTGTCTGCCGGAAAGAGAGATACAATGTAGGTTTTAAATCTAGGATCGAGCACGGCGGCCAAAATGTAGTGCTCTGATTTCAACAGATTGAATCCTGGTTAAGCAAATTAAGGGCTCCATCCACAAGTCCCACATGCCTAGTTGAATCGCTCTGTTTTAGCTCCTCCTTCAATGTCTCCAGCTTCTTCTGCAAAAGCCTGATGAGGGGAATAACCTGACTCAGGCTGGCAGTGTCTGAACTGACTTCACGTGTGGAAAGTTCAAAGGGTTGCAGAACCTTGCACAACGTTGAAATCATTCTCCACTGCGCTTGAGTCAGGTGCATTCCCCCTCCTTTGCCTATATCGTGGGCAGATGTATAGGCTTGAATGGCCTTTTGCTGCTCCTCCATCCTCTGAAGCATATAGAGGGTTGAATTCCACCTCGTTACCACCTCTTGCTTCAGATGATGGCAGGGCAGGTTCAGGAATGTTTGGTGGTGCTCCAGTCTTCGGCATGCGGTGGCTGAAGGCAGAAAGTGGCCCGCAATTCTTCGGGCCACCGACAGCATCTCTTGCACGCCCCTGTCGTTTTTTAAATAATTCTGCACCACCAAGTTCAATGTATGTGCAAAACATGGGACGTGCTGGAATTTGCCCAGATGTAATGCACGCACAATATTGGTGGCGTTGTCCGATGTCACAAATCCCCAGGAGAGTTCAATTGGGGTAAGCCATTCTGCGATGATGTTCCTCAGTTTCCGTAAGAGGTTGTCAGCTGTGTGCCTCTTATGGAAAGCGGTGATACAAAGCGTAGCCTGCCTAGGAACGAGTTGGCAATTGCGAGATGCTGCTACTGGTGCCACCGCTGCTGTTCTTGCTGCGGGAGGCAATACATCTACCCAGTGGGCTGTCACAGTCATATAGTCCTGAGTCTGCCCTGCTCCACTTAACCACAGACAAGTGGACATTGGGTACAACTGCATTTTTTAGGACACTGGTGACTCTTTTTCTGAGGTCTGTGTACATTTTCGGTATCGCCTGCCTAGAGAAATGGAACCTAGAGGGTATTTGGTACCGGGGACACAGTACCTCAATCAAGTCTCTAGTTGCCTCTAAATTAACGATGGATACCGGAACCACGTTTCTCACCACCCAGACCTGAGTTATCCGCTTTGCAGCAGGATGACTGCTGTGATATTTCATCTTCCTCGCAAAGGACTGTTGGACAGTCAATTGCTTACTGGAAGAAGTACAAGTGGTCTTCCGACTTCCCCTCTGGGATGACGATCGACTCCCAACAGCAACAACAGCAGCGCCAGCAGCAGTAGGCGTTACACTCAAGGATGCATCGGAGGAATCCCAGGCAGGAGAGGACTCGTCAGAGTTGCCAGTGACATGGCCTGCAGGACTATAGGCTCTCCTGTCTAAGGAGGAAATTGACACTGAGGGAGTTGGTGGTGTGGTTTGCAGGAGCTTGGTTACAAGAGGAAGGGATTTAGTGGTTAGTGGACTGCTTCCGCTGTCATCCAAAGTTTTTGAACTTGTCACTGACTTATGATGAATGCGCTGCAGGTGACATATAAGGGAGGATGTTCCGAGGTGGTTAACGTCCTTATCCCTACTTATTACAGCTTGACAAAGGCAACACACGGCTTGACACCTGTTGTCCGCATTTGTGTACAGGATGCATACCTTCATGTCCCCATTTATCCACCTCATCAGGCGTAACTCAGATTTGCGGTACAGGACTGTCATTGCCAATTTCAGACGTTGCTGTTTGGTCTCTCCATGGCCCTGAGAATTTTCACCAAGGTAATGGCGGAAATGATGGTGCTCCTGTGCAAGCAAGGTGTCACAATTATCCCGTACTTGGGCGATCTCATAAAAGCGAGATCAAGAGAGCAGTTGCTGAACAGCGTATCACTTTCACTGAAAGTGTTACAGCAACACGGCTGGATTCTCAATATCCCGAAGTCGCAGTTGATTCCTACTACTCGTCTGTCTTTCTTGGGCATGATTCTGGACACAGACCAGAAGAGGGTTTATCTCCTGATAGAAAAGGCCCAGGAACTCATGACTCTTGACAGGAACCTATTGAAACCAAAACAGGTGTCAGTGCATCACTGCACTCGAGTCCTGGGAAAGATGGTGGCATCATACGAGGCCATTCCAATCGGCAGGTTCCATGCGAGGACTTTCCAATGGGACCTACTGGACAAGTGGTCCGGGTCACATTTACAGATGCACTGGTTGATCACCCTGTCCCCCAGGGTCAGGGTATCACTCTTGTGGTGGCTGCAGAGTGCTCACCTTCTCGAGGGACGCAGATTCAGCATTCAGGGCTGGATCCTGGTGACCACAGACGCAAGCCTCCAAGGTTGGGGAGCAGTCACACAGGGAAGAAATTTCCAAGGTCTTTGGTCAAGTCAAGAGACTTGTCTTCACATCAACATCCTGGAACTAAGGGCCATATACAATGCCCTACGTCAAGCGGAGACCTTACTTTGCGACCAACCGGTTCTGATCCAGTCAGACAACGTCACCGCAGTGGCTCATGTAAACCGCCAAGGCGGCACAAGAAGCAGAGTGGCGATGGCACAAGCCACCAGAATTCTTCGCTGGGTGGAGAATCACGCAAGCGCACTGTCAGCAGTGTTCATTCCGGGAGTGGACAACTGGGAAGCAGACATCCTCAGCAGACACGACCTACATCCGGGAGAGTGGGGACTTCATCAGGAAGTCTTTGCACAGATTACAAGTCGGTGGGAACTGCCACAGATAGACATGATGCCGTCCCGGCTCAACAAAAAGCTACAGAGGTATTGCGCAAGGTCAAGAGACCCTCAGGCAGTAGCTGTAGACGCCCTAGTGACACCGTGGGTGTTCCGGTCGGTCTATGTATTTCCTCCTCTTCCTCTCATACCCAAGGTGTTGAGGATAATAAGACAAAGAGGAGTGAGAACAATCCTCATTGTTCCAGATTGGCCACGGAGGACCTGGTATCCGGATCTGCAGGAAATGCTCACAGAAGATCTGTGGCCTCTCCCTCTAAGACAGGACCTGTTGCATCAGGGGCCCTGTCTGTTCCAAGACTTACCGCGGCTGCGTTTGACGGCATGGCGGTTGAATGCCGGATCCTAGCATTCCGGTTGAGGTCATCCCTACGCTGATAAAGGCTAGGAAGGATGTAACGTTAAAACATTACACCGTATATGGCGAAATTATGTTTCTTGGTGTGAGGCCAGGAATGCTCCTACGGAAGAATTCCATCTGGGCTGTTTCCTTCACTTCCTACAAACTGGAGTGAATTTGGGCCTAAAATTAGGCTCTATTAAGGTCCAGATTTCGGCCTTATCCATTTTCTTTCAAAAAGAATTGGCTTCTCTTCCAGAAGTTCAGACTTTTGTAAAAGGAGTGCTGCATATTCAGCCTCCTTTTGTGCCTCCGGTGGCACCTTAGGACCTTAACGTGGTGTTAAGTTTTCTAAAATTACACTGGTTTGAACAACTTAAAACAGTGGAGTTAAAATATCTCACATGGAAGGTGGTCATGTTATTAGCCTTGGCTTCGGCTAGGCGAGTGTCAGAATTAGCGGCTTTGTCACATAAAAGCCCATATTTGGTATTCCATGTGGATAGAGCGGAATTGCAGACCCGTCCTCAATTCCTACCAAAAGTGGTCTCATCTTTTCATATGAACCAACCTATTGTGGTGCCTGTGGCTACGCGTGACTTGGAGGATTCCGAGTTACTTGATGTGGTTAGGGCTTTGAAAATTTACGTGGCCAGGACGGCTAGAGTCAGGAAAACTGAAGCGCTGTTTGTCCTGTATGCAACCAACAAGATTGGTGCCCCTGCTTCAAAGCAGGCTATTGCTCGCCGGATTTGTAACACGATTCAGCAAGCGCATTCTATGGCTGGATTGCAGTTACTGAAATCGGTCAAGGCCCATTCCACGAGGAAAGTGGGCTCTTCTTGGGCGGCTGCCCGAGGGGTCTCGGCACTACAGCTGTGTCAAGCTGCTACTTGGTCGGGTTCACACACCTTTGCAAAATACTATAAGTTTGATACCCTGGCTGAGGAGGAACTCATGTTTGCTCAATCGGTGCTGCAGAGTCATCCGCACTCTCCCGCCCGTTTTGGAGCATTGGTATAATCCCCATGGTCCTTACGGAGTCCCCAGCATCCTCTAGGACGTTAGAGAAAATAAGATTTTAAACCTACTGGTAAATCTTTTTCTCGTAGTCCGTAGAGGATGCTGGGCGCCCGTCCCAAGTGCGGACTACTTCTGCAATACTTGTATATAGTTATTGCTTCAATAAGGGTTATGTTATAGTTGCATCGGTCCTGCACTGATGCTATGTTGTTTTTTCATACTGATAACTGGGTAGTTTATCACAAGTTATACGGTGTGATTGGTGTGGCTGGTATGAATCTTGCCCTGGATTAACAAAATCCTTTCCTCATACTGTCCGTCTCCTCTGGGCACAGTTTCTCTAACTGTGGCATAGAGGGAGGAGCCAGTGCACACCCAGAACTAAAGTCTTTCTTAAAGTGCCCATGTCTCCTGTGGAGCCCGTCTATCCCCATGGTCCTTACGGAGTCCCCAGCATCCTCTACGGACTACGAGAAAAAGATTTACCGGTAGGTTTAAAATCTTATTTTCTACTTTATTCTTTTCTATCCTAGTTTATTACGACCAACTCTCATCCAAGGAGTTTGATATTCTACTACCTGCATGCAATTTAAATTGCTTAAATTGTTTATATGGTTGATTTGTCCTTCACAATCCATAATCTGCAACTTGGATGTACTTGTGTCATTGAAAATCTTATAATAAAAATGTATATACAGATACTCAACCTGTATATTGAAAAAAAAAAAAAAGTTATAAGACATATGCATTCAATATTTGAAGAAACAAAATAAAATAAAGCTATCTATTGGGTTTCACTAACAAGCACATTGGAAGACTTGACTACTGTTAAAAGACATGCATTACATGGTATAGAGCCACAAACCACAATGTAGTAAAATAAAAACAAACTTACATGTGTATCAAACCTATGTGAGGCTTACATTGATAGTGCAAGATCAACACTCTATCAACTGTGCAAACTAGACTGCACATAAATGCCATAAAATTTATCTGAGATTTTAGTAAATAAGGCCCGTTGCTGTCCGGGTCACGCAGCCGTCACGGCCCGCCCCCATACGGTCCGGTCATGTCTGCGTTGTCCTGACTGTGCCCCCAAAATGGCGGCACAACGCCGCTGGCCCGACTCCTCCTGCCCAGTGACCGCCTCTGCCTGTCAATCAGGCAGAGGCGCTCACTGGGCAGAGATGCTGATCGCATCTCTGGCATGTGCCGGTGCACTGCGGCACCAGCACACACGCACTTCAGACCTGATCTCCTGTTGTGTGAATATGCACAGCAGGGATCAGGTCTGAATTAGGCCCTATATACAGCTGTCAGTAAGGCAGGGATGTGCTGCTGCCAGTGAGGCAGGGATGTGCTGCTGGTAGTGAAGCAGTGATGTGCTGCTGTCAGCGAAGCAGTGCTGTGCTGCTGTCAGCGAGACAGGGATGTGCTGCTGTCAGCGAGGCAGGGATGTGCTGCTGTCAGCGAAGCAGGGATGTGCTGCTGTCAGCGAAGCAGGGATGTGCTGCTGTCAGCGAAGCAGGGATGTGCTGCTGTCAGCGAGGCAGGGATGTGCTGCTGTCAGCGAGGCAGGGATGTGCTGCTGTCAGCGAGGCAGGGATGTGCTGCTATAAGTGAGGTAGGGATGTGCTGCTGTCATTGAAGCAGGAATGTGCTGCTGCAGTGAGGCAGAGATATGCAGCCCACTATCTCCCTATCACCCCTGCCTGAGTCACACACTTTCCCTGTCACCCCTGCCTCAGTTACCCACTATCTCCCAGTCACCGCTGCCTCAGTCAACCACTATATCTGCGATCCCTGCCTCAGTCACCCACTATACCAGTCACCCCTGCTTTAGTCACCCACTGTCACCCTATCACCCCTGCTTCAGTCACCCACTATCCCTGTCAACCCTGCCTCAGTCACCCACTATCTCCCAGTCACCCCTGCCTCAGTCAGCCACTATCCCTGTCACCCCTGCCTCAGTCTCTTACTGTCCCTGTCACCCCTGCCACAGTCATCCACTATCTCCCTATCACCCCTGCCTTAGTCATTTATTATACCTGTCACCCACTTTCTTCCCATACTTACCCAACCCCTTCCTATCACCCCTCCCTCAGTAACCCACTATCTCCCTGTCACCCACTATCTCCCAGTCACCCCGGCCTCAGTCACCCACTATCTCCCACTCATACATGCTTCAGTCACCCACTATCTCCCAGTCATCCCTGCCTCAGTCACCTACTGACACCAGTGCAGACATTTCTGCTGCGGCCTCTCCACTCTCCAGCGTGAACGTCCTGACGACTGAGGAAATCCGCTTCCTAGTTGAGGACTCCGGGAATGAACACTGCCGATATTGCTGTCAGATGACTTTCTACCCAACGGAGGATTTTTGATACTTCCAGCTTTGCCATGCAGTTTCGAGTGCCGCCTTGATGATTTGTGTACACTACCGTGGTGGCGTTGTCAGATTGTACTTGAACAGGCCTGTTCTGTACTAGAGGCAGGGCCAGTGTCAATTAATTGAACACTGCCTGCAATTCCAGAATGTATATCAGGAGGAGAGATTCCTCCCTGGTCCACCGACCCTGGAGAAAGTGTTGCTCCAACACCATGGCCCAGCCCAAAAGACTGGCATCCATTGTCAGGAGGACACAGTTGGAGATCCAGAAGGGATGGCCCCTGCTCAACTGTTGGTCCTGTAGCCACCAGCTCAGTGTCAGACGAACCTCCGGAGTCAAGGAGATCATTTGAGACATCATCCGATGAGGCAGGCCGTCCCACTTGGAGAGGATTAACCTCTGCAGAGGGCGGTAATGAAATTGAGCGTACTCTACCATATCGAAAGCCGACACCATGAGGTCTAGTACTTGCATCGCCGTGTGTATCAACACTCTTGGGCGAGAGAGGACGATACTGTCCTGAATTTTCAGGACTTTCTCTGGAGACAGAAACAATTGTTGGCTGTGTGTGTCCAGCAGTGCCCCTAGGTGCACAATGTTCCGAGCAGGGACCAGCGAGGACTTTTTTCAGTTGAATAGCCACCCGTGGACTTTTAGGAATTGGACCGCCAGTTCCAGATAACTGTGGAGAACCTCTTGGGAGTTCACCAGGATCAGCAAGTCGTCCAGATTTGTCAGGATCCTGATTCTCTGATGGTGAAGGGTCGTCATCACGGCCATGACCTTGGTGAATATCCGAGGTGCCGTGGCCAAACCAGAAGGCAGGACTTGAAATCCAAAAACAAACCAGGCACAACACTGCTTAGCTTCCATCATCAGATGAGATTGGACCAGTGGCGTAACTACTGCCCCCGCAGTCCTCGCGGTGGCTTGGGGGCGAGGGGCTGCGGGGGCGCCACTGATTTACAGCAGACTGACATGCGGACGAGCGTCCGCATGTCAGTCTGCAGTCTCCTTCCCTCCGCCGCTTTTTGGAGGGACACGGAGGGCACACAGCGTGCCTCCCTGTGTCCCTCCTGCTGCATCATCTCCGGCGGCCGTGGGTCTAATAGGGGGAAGTGCCGTCCGTGAGCTCTAATTGGCTCACGAACCGGCACTTCCCCCTATTAGACCCGCGGCTGCCGGAGATGATGCAGCAGGAGGGACACAGGAGAGACGAGCTGTGCCCTCCGTGTCCCTCCAAAAAGCGACGGCGGGGGGGGGGGGGGGTAAATATCTGGCACTGGGGGCATATATGGCACGGGGGGGGGGGGAATATCTGGCACTGGGGCATTTCTGGCACTGGGGGGAATATCTGGCACTGGGGGCATATCTGGCACTGGGGGGGATATCTGGCACTGGGGCATATATGGCACTGGGGGGGAATATCTGGCACTGGGGGCATATATGGCACTGGGGGGGGTATCTGGCACTGGGGGCATATATGGCACGGGGGGCATATATGGCACTGGGGGGAATATCTGGCACTGGGGGCATATATGGCACTGGGGGGGAATATCTGGCACTGGGGGCACATGTGTACCTGGCACATGGGGGGGACGACTATATTTGGCACTGGGGCATGTAAGTACCTGGCACCGTGGGGGAATATCTGGCACTGGGGACATATGTGGCACTGGGAGCACTGCCCTAGCAACAAAGACTACCTCCTAGCAACGAGCATGACACCCAGTGCATGAAACATCTGGCAACGAGCATGACACCCAGTGCATGAAACACCTGGCAACGAGCATGACACCCAGTGCATGAAACCCCTGGCAACGAGCATGACACCCTGAGCATGAAAACCCCTGGCACCGTGCATGGAACCAAGAGCATGAAACCCCTGGCAACGAGCATGACACCCAGTGCATGAAACCCCTGACAACGAGCAGGTAATTGAAAAGTAATTAGAAGCCTTACTGTAGACTTAATGTGTAATGGGCATTACGGTGTGTGGCATAATGTATCACGGACATTGCGGTGTGTGTCATAATGTGTCGCAGGCATTACGGTGTATGGTATACTATATCGCGGGCATTGTGATATGTGGTATAATGTCTCAGGGTCATTGCAGTGTGTGGCATAATGTATCACGGACATTGCGGTGTGTGTCATAATGTGTCAGGCATTACAGTGTGTGGTATACTATATCACGGGCATTGTGGTATGTGGTATAATGTCTCAGGGTCATTGCAGTGTGGCATAATACATAACGGGCATTGCGATGTGTGGCATAGGGTATAACGGGCAGGGCATTGCGGTATGTGTCATAGGCATTACGGTGTATGGTATACTATATCACGGGCATTGTGGTATAATGTCTCAAGGTCATTGCAGTGTGTGGCATAATGTGTCACAGGCATTGTATGTGCTATAATGTATCGGGCATTGCAGTGTGTGGCATAATGTATCACGGACATTGCGGTGTGTGTCATAATGTGTCACAGACATTGTATGTGCTATAATGTATCAGGGGCATTGCAGTGTGTAGCATAATGTATAACGGGCATTGCGATTCCTGTCATAATGTGTCACAGGCATTACGGTGTGTGGCATAATGTGTCACAGACATTACGGTGTGTGGCATAATGTGTCGGGGGCATTACAGTGTGTGCATATTGTGTCGTGCATTATTGTGTGCGGCATAATGTCTAAGGGCCATTGCAGTATGTGGCATAATGTATACTGGGCATTACTATAAGGAGGAAAAATGACAAATAATGTAAGGGGCATGAATCAGGATTATTTTTCTTTCCTGTGGTGGCCAACGTATGGGCGTGCAGGTTGCAAAACTGGGGTATAAGGTAGTATTTTCCTGCAATGCCACGCCCTTTTATGCGAAATCACGCCCACTCCAACAAAACCACGCCCCTTTTTTGACGCGCGCCTTAGGCGCGCGCATATTTATCCCTTTCTTGCTCCCAATTATGGAGCATGAAGGGGGGGGGGGGGGGGCGCCGCAGAATTTTTTGGCTTGGGGGAGAAAAATTTCTAGTTACGCCACTGGATTGGACATATCCAGTGTGATGCGGCTGTAGATGATTTTTGCTGTTTCTAACTTCTACATCAATGAATAAGTTTCAAAATAGAATGCATCAAGAGAACGGTGTTGGTAGTATAAAACTACCTACAGCACCTGGTATTCCCAGGTGGTCTCACATCCAAGAACAAACCAGTCCTAAGATCAGGTGATATTGGGCATATACAGTGTGGTGTGGCTGTAGATGAGCTTAGTGGTTTCTGTTAGAGTTCTTCTACTTCTAACTACTCGTACATAAATGAATAAGCGGACGATTTATTAAACCTGAGAAACACCTACTGTATTTGCACCTGCCAGTGACAACCTAATCTACCACTCACGCCGAGCATCAGGAGGACTTTGGACGTATCTCCGGATAAGGCTCGTTTGGAACGGTAAATTAGCACCAGAGCCGGGAGGGTTACAAAGACGGAAACCTGAGGCGGAGTGGTAATTAAAACTTAACATGGCCATGTCTTATAAAAACTGTGACTATATCCATTAATCCTACTGCTTCACGATGAAATTGCTGTTAATCTGATCAGCGTCATTTAAAGTGGACAAAAAAGCTGCTAAATACTATACGTACTATATATGATTGAAAGCAAGCCCTATTCCATATATCATACATTATCTAACGTTATAACATCTATCCTAAGATTACCATCACCAAAGAAAGGAAACAGCAGTAAACTAAATGAAACTAAGTAACCAGACATTGGACTCAGCTGTTGCAGTTGTAGCAGTTAAGTGAAACACTGGGACTCATTGAAACTATTGTATCTCTTTCTGTACTAAGAGGGCTAGCTAAACCAATTTGTGGAGCAGAGCATTTTCTTATATATTATTAATTGATGTCAATGTGGTTTTAGTTTTTTTATATATGTAAATTTGTTGTCAAGGCAAGGGAAAGATATATTTTTTTTTATTAATCTATATCCTTGGTACTATAATAGTACTAGTGAAGAATTATCATTGAGATAATAGTTAATTAATAAATTTATAATAATAAATCTGCAAGCGCTATCTGTACTTCTTTTGTTTTGATTTATTAAACCTGGTGAAATGATAATTTGCATGGTGATAAAGTACCAGCCAATCAGCTCCTAATTGCCATGTCACAGGCTGGGTTTGAAAAATGACAGTTAGGAGCTGACTGGCTGGTACTTTATCACCTTGCACTTTATCAGTTCACCAGGCTTAATAGATCTGCCCCAATGTTTCAAAATGGAATGCATCAAGAGAACGGTGTTGGTATTGTAAAAATACACACAGCTCCTGGTATTTCCTGGTGGTCTCCCATCCAAGTACTAAAACCAGGACCAACACTGCTCAGCTTCCATGATCAGGAGAGATTGGGCAAATCCAGTGTGCTGTGGCTGTAGATGACCTCGTGGTTTCTGTTAGAGCTCTTCTACTTCTAACTTCTGGTACATAAAAGAATATGTGTAAAAATTAAATGTACAGTACCAAGAAAAGGGTGTTGGTAGTTTAAAAACACCTAAATAATCTGATAATACATGGATGGGAGACTGCTTGGTAGTAACAAAGTCCAATACTGCTTTGCTTCAAAGATCAAATGAGATTGGGCATATCCAGCGTGGTGTGGCTTTAGATAAGCTTTGTGGTTTCTGTTAGAGCTCTTCTACTTCTAACTACTGGTACATTAATGAATATGTATAAGGTTGTAGTTTATCCAATATCCCTTTACTACCTTACCCCCCCCCCTCCCCTCCCCTCCTTATAGCTTCCTTTGTTCTCTCCTCCTCGTGTGTGCGTTATTTGTTTTCTCATACGTCCTAGAGGATGCTGGGATCACATTAAGAACCATGGGGTATAGACGGGATCCGCAGGAGACATGGGCACTTTAAGACTTTCAAAGGGTGTGAACTGTCTCCTCCCTCTATGCCCCTCCTCCAGACTCCAGTTTTAGAATTGTGCCCAGTGAGACTGGATGCACTACAGGGGAGCTCTACTGAGTTTCTCTGAAAAGACTTATGTTAGTTTTTCTTATTTTCAGGGAGGCTGCTGGCAACAGTCTCCCTGCTTCGTGGAACTTAGGGGAGAGAAGTATGACCAACTTCTAGTGAGTTCAATGGCTCTGCTTCTGGCTGACAGGACACCATTAGCTCCTGAGGGTGCTGATCGCTGGGTACGCCTAGATGCCCACTCCCGTAGCCTGCCATCACCCCCTTACAGAGCCAGAAGTCAGAAGACAGGCGAGTAGCAGAAGAACAGAAGACTTCTTCTCCAGTGACGGCATTCTGAGGTACCACGCAGCGAGCGGAATGCTGTGCGCCATGCTTCCACACAAACACAGGCACTGCAGGGTGCAGGGCATGTGGGTGGGTGGGGGGGGCACCCTGGGCAGCATAAATTCCTCACAAAAGGCTGGCAAAAGTGGACATTAGTGCCTGGGCACTGTCCTTACCCCGCCAGCGTAATTAATTATTTGTTTCTGAGCGGGACAGAAGCGTGCCATTACAGCGGCGGGGCTTCTTCCTCACCTCACCAGCACATCTATAGAGCGTTACAAGTCTATCACTATAGAGTTTATTATTTCCCAGACTGTGTACTTTTGGCGCTGGGTTGTGAGCTAAAAAAATCCTCTCTGTTCCTCTGACAGATTTACTGTAGGTCTATCCCCCATAAGCCGATGTGTCTGTGGGTACTTGGTACATGTGTGTCAACATGTCGGTGGCTGAATGTTTTTCCGAAGAGGAAACTATATTAGGAATGCAGACATATGATGGTGGCCCTGTTGGCACCACCAATAACTGACTGGGTGAAAGTTTCAATAATATCAGAGTGAGGTTGGATAAATCTGTGTCCCAGACACAGACGTAGAGAATAGATGTGATGTTCATGGCTATGCTTCTTTTCCCTCAGGCCCGCAAAAATGTTACTACACACTGATACTGACTCGGATACTGATTCCTATGTCGACCATAATATTTCCTGATTAGATCCAATATTGGCAAGGAGCATTCAGTACATGATTGTGGATATTAAGGACATATTAACATCACTGAGGACCCTGCTGTTCCTGACAAAGGGGTCTATATGTATGTATATATAGATATATAATGAAAGCTGATGTAACGTTCCTCCATCTCTGTTTGAGAAAGTCTGGGCCAGCTCGACAAGATGGTTTCAAATCCCCAAAAGGTTTCCGATTGTTTATTCATTTCCTGCTGCGGACAGAATAAAGTGGGAGTCACCCCCTGTTCTGCACGGGGCCCTGTCACAAATCCAGCGGATCGTATGCAGGAAGCTACATTATTTCTAGTTATGTAACCACGGGTACATTACTTAGACCTGCCATTACATGCGCATGGGTGAGTAGTAGTATTCAAGAATTGGTCGAATACCTTGTCTTCCGATATAGATATCTTGGAGAGATGGGATACTCCTTACGTTGGATCATATCAAGGACACTGCAGCATACTTACGACTGCAAGGGATATAGGACTCTTGAGTTCACGGGCCAATTTCATGGCAGTCTCGGATAGGAGGGCAGTGTGGATTCACCAAGGGAATGCTGATGCTGACTCCAAGAAGAAAGGGAGTCTCTTCCCTATGAAGGTGAAGCCTTGTTTGGCAACGGCCTAGTTAATTTGATCTCGGCAGCTCCCGCAGGTAAGTCAACCTTCATGCCCTATGTTCCCTCTCAACGGATGAAGACGCATCATTGTCTAACGCAGTCATTTTGTCCCAATAGATATGCAAGAAGTTAAGATTCCCCTTTCTTTGCATTAGAGGAAGGAGAAGAGGGAAGAGGTCTGTAGCCTCTTCAAGATCGCAGGAGCAGAGATCGTCCTCTGCTTCTGCCAAATCCACTGCATGACGCTGGGGCTCTCTTGCAGGAGCCCACACCAGTGGGGGCACGTCTAAAACACTTCAGTCAGTTCTGGATTAATTTGGACCTGGACTCGTGGGTTTTTCAAATAGTGTCACAAGGGTACAAACTGGGGTTTCAAGACGTTCCCCCTCACCGATTGTTCAAATCGGCCTTAGTCAGCAGGGAGAAGGTTTTTATTCAAGCCTCTTCGTGCTCCCGAAGCCGGACGGCTCAGTCAGACCAATCTTAAATCTGAAATCCCTCAATTTCTACCTAAAGAAATTCAATTTCAAGATGGAATCTCTCAGGGTAGGGATCTCCAGTCCGGAGGAAGGAGATTTCATGGTTTTGGTAGACATAAGGTTGCCTAATTACATGTTCCCGTTTAGCCACTGCATCAAGCTACCTGAGGTTTGCAATTCAGGATTGTCATTACCAATTTCAGACGTTGCCGTTTGGTCTGTCCACGGCTCCGAGGATTTTCACCAGGGTGATGGTGGAAATGATGGTTCTCCTTCACAAGCAAGGAGTCACAATTATGCCGTACTTGGATGATCTCCTGATAAAGGCGAGATCCAGGGACCAGTTGGTGCAAAACATCTACTCTCCCTGACAGTTCTTCAACAACATGGTTGGCTCCTAAACTTGCCAAAATCGCAGTTGGTCCCAATGACGCGGTTGTTGTTTCTGGGAGTCATACTGGACACAGAAGAGGCTTTCTTCCAGTGGAAAGGCTATGGAGTTCCAGAGTCTGGTCAAACAAATTCTGAAACCAGCAAGAGTGTTAATCCATCAATGCATTCTGTTGCTGGGGAAGATGGTTGCGGCCTACGAGGCCATTCAGTTTGGCAGGTTCCATGCCAGAGTGTTCCAGTGGGACCTGTTGGACAAGTGGTCCGGATCCCACCTACACATGCACTGGAGGATAATCCTGTCTTCCAAGACCAGAATCTTACTCCATTGGTGGCTGCACAGTTCTCACCTCCTAGAGGGACGATGGTTCGGGATCCAGGACTGGATCCTAGGGACCATGGATGCAACCCTCCGAGGCTGGGGAGCAGTCACACAGGGGGAAAACATCCAAGGAAGATGGTCAAGTCAGGAAAGTTTTCTCCACATAAATGTTCTGGAGTTAAGGGCCATTTAATAACTGCAGACACAGTACGCACTGGGACGGGTGCCCAGCATCCTCTATGGACTAAGAGAAAAGGATTTACCGGTAGGTATTAAAATCCTATTTTCTCTAACGTCCTAGAGGATGCTGGGGACTCCGTAAGGACCATGGGGATAGATAGGCTCCGCAGGAGACATGGGTACTTTAAGAAAGACTTTAGTTCTGGGTGTGCACTGGCTCCTCCCTCTATGCCCCTCCTCCAGACCTCAGTTTGATACTGTGCCCAGTGGAGACTGGGTACTTTTAAGTTATTGTACTTTAAGTAAAAATAAAAGAGGCAAAATATCAATCCCAGTTTTGGATTACTTTAATTAACAAAAAAAAATGCATATAGCAGAGGATAGTTTCAATCTGCCTACCTCTGGGTTATGGGCCCAGCATGCTTCCATTGCTGTACTCTGCTGCACATGTAAGTGCAAGAGATCCTGAAGCACTCACTCATCATGGGAAAGTACCAATGTGTTTCTTCGTTGGTTGATGGAAGAAACATCTTACAAAAACTCTCCAGATTATTGACTTTTTAAAGTTTTTCTAGGAAACGTTTTAGATGAATGCTTATTAGCCTTTGTCAGTATTTACTTCTGCAAAGTGTCTCAGTGGCGCAATCAGTTAGTGTATACGGCTACTAACCAAAAGGTTGGTGGTTCAATCACACCCAGGGACGTAATTGACCTTGTGATCAGATTTTGGTGATCTTTAAGTAGACAAGTCAAAATTTCAAACCCCCTGTTATGGTGTACTGGTACTGGCCTTCTCTGATGTAATCAGAGTTAGATTTGATTCAGTGATTTTATAAAAACAGCTAGGAAGCACAATTTAGCAGTGGGTTGCAGAGAAAAAGAAATATGCTGGCAAAAAAATCCAATTGAGTGATTAAACAGCTCTTCATTTTCTGGCTTTATTTTTATGCTAACAAATTTGTTCTCTGAAAAGTGTCCACAAAGCCAAGTCTCTGATTAACACCTTTGTAGGGATGGTTTTTCACCTATTACTAAATTAAACTTGCTTCATTGGAAAGGCAGCAAGATGCATCCTCATTTCAATGTGTACTGAAATAATACAGGTTGACACCAGGAAACATTAACGCCACTGCATCCTTGCTGCTTTCTCATGTGGAAGTCTGTTTAATGTGAAAACAAGGTGATATCTAATTAGCACACAGGTAAGGAATTAAGAAAATCTTTATTTAAGGGTGAAGATGTTTCTCACAAAATCGTTGCCCCAATGCATCATTGAAATTCAAGCTGGAAAGATGATTTTTATATAACACTTGTACATTTTGCATTGCTCTTCTGGTGACAATGTAGTTTGTTTTTGTCAATTACCATTTTAATAATAGGGTAAAGAAAATTAAGTGGATTTTTGAAAGAAAACAATACTGTCAATATACTATTAAAACAAATTAAAATGGTAAAAGTTATTGTACTTTAAGTAAAAATAAAAGAGCAAAAATATCAATCCCAGTTTTGGATTACTTTAATTAACAAAAAAAATGCATATAGCAAAGGATAGTTTCAATCTGCCTACCTCTGGGTTATGGGCCCAGCATGCTTCCATTGCAGTACTCTGCTGCACATGTAAGTGCAAGAGATCCTGAAGCACTCACTCATCATGGGAAAGTACCAATGTGTTTCTTCGTTGGTTGATGGAAGAAACATCTTACAAAAACTCTCCAGATTATTGACTTTTTAAAGTTTTTCTAGGAAACGTTTTAGATGAATGCTTATTAGCCTTTGTCAGTATTTACTTCTGCAAAGTGTCTCCGTGGTGCAATCAGTTAGTGTGTATGGCTACTAACCAAAAGGTTGGTAGTTCAATCACACCCAGGGACGTAATTGACCTTGTGATCAGATTTTGGTGATCTTTAAGTAGACAAGTCAAAATTTCAAACCTCTTCTTATTGTGTAGGGTACCTGGCCTTCTCTGATGTAATCAGAGTTAGATTTGATTCAGTGATTTTATAAAAAAACGGCTAGGAAGCACAATTTAGCAGTGGGTTGCAGATAAAAAAAATATGCTGGCAAAAAAATCCAATTGAGTGATTAAACAGCTCTTCATTTTCTGGCTTTATTTTTATGCTAACAAATTTGTTCTCTGAAAAGTGTCCACAAAGCCAAGTCTCTGATTAACACCTTTGTAGGGATGGTTTTTCACCTATTACTAAATTAAACTTGCTTCATTGGAAAGGCAGCAAGATGCATCCTCATTTCAATGTCTACTGAAATAATACAGGTTGACACCAGGAAACATTAACGCCACTGCATCCTTGCTGCTTTCTCATGTGGAAGTCTGTTTAATGTGAAAACAAGGTGATATCTAATTAGCACACAGGTAAGGAATTAAGAAAATCTTTATTTAAGGGTGAAGATGTTTCTCACAAAATCGTTGCCCCAATGCATCATTGAAATTCAAGCTGGAAAGATGATTTTAATATATCACTTGTACATTTTGTATTGCTCTTCTGGTGACAATGTAGTTTGTTTTTGTCAATTACCATTTTAATAATAGGGTAAAGAAAATTAAGTGGATTTTTGAAAGAAAACAATACTGTCAATATACTATCAAAACAAATTAAAATGGTAAAAGTTATTGTACTTTAAGTAAAAATAAAAGAGCCAAAATATCAATCCCAGTTTTGGATTACTTTAATTAACAAAAAAAAATGCATATAGCAAAGGATAGTTTCAATCTGCCTACCTCTGGATTATGGGCCCAGCCTGCTTCCATTGCAGTACTCTGCTGCACATGTAAGTGCAAGAGATCCTGAAGCACTCACTCATCATGGGAAAGTACCAATGTGTTTCTTCATTGGTTGATGGAAGAAACATCTTACAAAAACTCTCCAGATTATTGACTTTTTTAAGTTTTTCTAGGAAACGTTCTAGATGAATACTTATTAGCCTTTGTCAGTATGTACTTTTTGCAAAGTGTCTCTGTGGCGCAATCGGTTAGTGTGTTCGGCTATTAACCAAAAGGTTGGTGGTTCAATCCCACCCAGGGATGTAATTGACCTTGTGATCGGATTTTGGTGATATTTAAGTAGACAAGTAAAAATTTCAAACCCCCTCTTATTGTGTAGGGTACCTAGCCTTCTCTGATGTAATCAGAGTTAGATTTGATTCAGTGATTTTATAAAAACAGTTAGGAAGCACAATTTAGCAGTGGGTTGCAGAGAAAAAGAAATATGCTGGCAAAAAAATCCAATTGAGTGATTAAACAGCTCTTCATTTCTGGCTTTATTTTTATGCTAACAAATTTGTTCTCTGAAAAGTGTCCACAAAGCCAAGTCTCTGATTAACACCTTTGTAGGGATGGTTTTTCACATATTACTAAATTAAACTTGCTTCATTGGAAAGGCAGCAAGATGCATCCTCATTTCAATGTCTACTGAAATAATACAAGTTGACACCAGGAAACATTAACGCCACTGCATCCTTGCTGCTTTCTCATGTGGAAGTCTGTTTAATGTGAAAACAAGGTGATATCTAATTAGCACATAAGTAAGGAATTAAGAAAATCTTTATTTAAGGGTGAAGATGTTTCTCACAAAATCGTTGCCCCAATGCATCATTGAAATTCAAGCTGGAAAGATGATTTTAATATATCACTTGTACATTTTGTATTGCTCTTCTGGTGACAATGTAGTTTGTTTTTGTCAATTACCATTTTAATAATAGGGTAAAGAAAATTAAGTGGATTTTTGAAAGAAAACAATACTGTCAATATACTATTAAAACAAATTAAAATGGTAAAAGTTATTGTACTTTAAGTAAAAATAAAAGAGCAAAAATATCAATCCCAGTTTTGGATTACTTTAATTAACAAAAAAAATGCATATAGCAAAGGATAGTTTCAATCTGCCTACCTCTGGGTTATGGGCCCAGCATGCTTCCATTGCAGTACTCTGCTGCACATGTAAGTGCAAGAGATCCTGAAGCACTCACTCATCATGGGAAAGTACCAATGTGTTTCTTCGTTGGTTGATGGAAGAAACATCTTACAAAAACTCTCCAGATTATTGACTTTTTAAAGTTTTTCTAGGAAACGTTTTAGATGAATGCTTATTAGCCTTTGTCAGTATTTACTTCTGCAAAGTGTCTCCGTGGCGCAATCAGTTAGTGTGTATGGCTACTAACCAAAAGGTTGGTAGTTCAATCACACCCAGGGACGTAATTGACCTTGTGATCAGATTTTGGTGATCTTTAAGTAGACAAGTCAAAATTTCAAACCTCTTCTTATTGTGTAGGGTACCTGGCCTTCTCTGATGTAATCAGAGTTAGATTTGATTCAGTGATTTTATAAAAAAAACAGCTAGGAAGCACAATTTAGCAGTGGGTTGCAGATAAAAAAAATATGCTGGCAAAAAAATCCAATTGAGTGATTAAACAGCTCTTCATTTTCTGGCTTTATTTTTATGCTAACAAATTTGTTCTCTGAAAAGTGTCCACAAAGCCAAGTCTCTGATTAACACCTTTGTAGGGATGGTTTTTCACCTATTACTAAATTAAACTTGCTTCATTGGAAAGGCAGCAAGATGCATCCTCATTTCAATGTCTACTGAAATAATACAGGTTGACACCAGGAAACATTAACGCCACTGCATCCTTGCTGCTTTCTCATGTGGAAGTCTGTTTAATGTGAAAACAAGGTGATATCTAATTAGCACACAGGTAAGGAATTAAGAAAATCTTTATTTAAGGGTGAAGATGTTTCTCACAAAATCGTTGCCCCAATGCATCATTGAAATTCAAGCTGGAAAGATGATTTTAATATATCACTTGTACATTTTGTATTGCTCTTCTGGTGACAATGTAGTTTGTTTTTGTCAATTACCATTTTAATAATAGGGTAAAGAAAATTAAGTGGATTTTTGAAAGAAAACAATACTGTCAATATACTATCAAAACAAATTAAAATGGTAAAAGTTATTGTACTTTAAGTAAAAATAAAAGAGCCAAAATATCAATCCCAGTTTTGGATTACTTTAATTAACAAAAAAAATGCATATAGCAAAGGATAGTTTCAATCTGCCTACCTCTGGATTATGGGCCCAGCATGCTTCCATTGCAGTACTCTGCTGCACATGTAAGTGCAAGAGATCCTGAAGCACTCACTCATCATGGGAAAGTACCAATGTGTTTCTTCATTGGTTGATGGAAGAAACATCTTACAAAAACTCTCCAGATTATTGACTTTTTAAAGTTTTTCTAGGAAACGTTCTAGATGAATACTTATTAGCCTTTGTCAGTAAGGAGTTTTTGCAAAGTGTCTCTGTGGCGCAATCGGTTAGTGTGTTCGGCTATTAACCAAAAGGTTGGTGGTTCAATCCCACCCAGGGATGTAATTGACCTTGTGATCGGATTTTGGTGATATTTAAGTAGACAAGTAAAAATTTCAAACCCCCTCTTATTGTGTAGGGTACCTAGCCTTCTCTGATGTAATCAGAGTTAGATTTGATTCAGTGATTTTATAAAAACAGCTAGGAAGCACAATTTAGCAGTGGGTTGCAGAGAAAAAGAAATATGCTGGCAAAAAAATCCAATTGAGTGATTAAACAGCTCTTCATTTCTGGCTTTATTTTTATGCTAACAAATTTGTTCTCTGAAAAGTGTCCACAAAGCCAAGTCTCTGATTAACACCTTTGTAGGGATGGTTTTTCACATATTACTAAATTAAACTTGCTTCATTGGAAAGGCAGCAAGATGCATCCTCATTTCAATGTCTACTGAAATAATACAAGTTGACACCAGGAAACAATAACGCCACTGCATCCTTGCTGCTTTCTCATGTGGAAGTCTGTTTAATGTGAAAACAAGGTGATATCTAATTAGCACATAAGTAAGGAATTAAGAAAATCTTTATTTAAGGGTGAAGATGTTTCTCACAAAATCGTTGCCCCAATGCATCATTGAAATTCAAGCTGGAAAGATGATTTTAATATATCACTTGTACATTTTGTATTGCTCTTCTGGTGACAATGTAGTTTGTTTTTGTCAATTACCATTTTAATAATAGGGTAAAGAAAATTAAGTGGATTTTTGAAAGAAAACAATACTGTCAATATACTATTAAAACAAATTAAAATGGTAAAAGTTATTGTACTTTAAGTAAAAATAAAAGAGGCAAAATATCAATCCCAGTTTTGGATTACTTTAATTAACAAAAAAAAATGCATATAGCAGAGGATAGTTTCAATCTGCCTACCTCTGGGTTATGGGCCCAGCATGCTTCCATTGCTATACTCTGCTGCACATGTAAGTGCAAGAGATCCTGAAGCACTCACTCATCATGGGAAAGTACCAATGTGTTTCTTCGTTGGTTGATGGAAGAAACATCTTACAAAAACTCCAGATTATTGACTTTTTAAAGTTTTTCTAGGAAACGTTTTAGATGAATGCTTATTAGCCTTTGTCAGTATTTACTTCTGCAAAGTGTCTCTGTGGCGCAATCAGTTAGTGTGTACGGCTACTAACCAAAAGGTTGGTGGTTCAATCACACCCAGGGACGTAATTGACCTTGTGATCAGAATTTGGTGATCTTTAAGTAGACAAGTCAAAATTTCAAACCCCCTGTTATGGTGTAGGGTACCTGGCCTTCTCTGATGTAATCAGAGTTAGATTTGATTCAGTGATTTTATAAAAACAGCTAGGAAGCACAATTTAGCAGTGGGTTGCAGAGAAAAAGAAATATGCTGGCAAAAAAATCCAATTGAGTGATTAAACAGCTCTTCATTTTCTGGCTTTATTTTTATGCTAACAAATTTGTTCTCTGAAAAGTGTCCACAAAGCCAAGTCTCTGATTAACACCTTTGTAGGGATGGTTTTTCACCTATTACTAAATTAAACTTGCTTCATTGGAAAGGCAGCAAGATGCATCCTCATTTCAATGTCTACTGAAATAATACAGGTTGACACCAGGAAACATTAACGCCACTGCATCCTTGCTGCTTTCTCATGTGGAAGTCTGTTTAATGTGAAAACAAGGTGATATCTAATTAGCACACAGGTAAGGAATTAAGAAAATCTTTATTTAAGGGTGAAGATGTTTCTCACAAAATCGTTGCCCCAATGCATCATTGAAATTCAAGCTGGAAAGATGATTTTAATATATCACTTGTACATTTTGTATTGCTCTTCTGGTGACAATGTAGTTTGTTTTTGTCAATTACCATTTTAATAATAGGGTAAAGAAAATGAAGTGGATTTTTGAAAGAAAACAATACTGTCAAAATACTATTAAAACAAATTAAAATGGTAAAAGTTATTGTACTTTAAGTAAAAATAAAAGAGCCAAAATATCAATCCCAGTTTTGGATTACTTTAATTAACAAAAAAAAAATGCATATAGCAGAGGATAGTTTCAATCTGCCTACCTCTGGGTTATGGGCCCAGCATGCTTCCATTGCTGTACTCTGCTGCACATGTAAGTGCAAGAGATCCTGAAGCACTCACTCATCATGGGAAAGTACCAATGTGTTTCTTCGTTGGTTGATAGAAGAAACATCTTACAAAAACTCTCCAGATTATTGACTTTTTTAAGTTTTTCTAGGAAACGTTTTAGATGAATGCTTATTAGCATTTGTCAGTATGTACTTTTGCAAAGTGGCTCTGTGGCGCAATCAGTTAGTGTGTACGGCTATTAACCAAAAGGTTGGTGGTTCAATCCCACCCAGGGACGTAATTGACCTTGTTATCAGATTTTGGTGATCTTTAAGTAGACAAGTCAAATTTCATACCCCCTGTTATTGTGTAGGGTACCTGGCCTTCTCTGATGTAATCAGAGTTAGATTTGATTCAGTGATTTTATAAAAACATCTAGGAAGCACAATTTAGCAGTGGGTTGCAGAGAAAAAGAAATATGCTGGCAGAAAAATCCAATTGAGTGATTAAACAGCTCTTCATTTTCTGGCTTTATTTTTATGCTAACAAATTTGTTCTCTGAAAAGTGTCCACAAAGCCAAGTCTCTGATTAACACCTTTGTAAGGATGGTTTTTCACCTATTACTAAATTAAACTTGCTTCATTGGAAAGGCAGCAAGATGCATCCTCATTTCAATGTCTACTGAAATAATACAAGTTGACACCAGGAAACATTAATGCCACTGCATCCTTGCTGCTTTCTCATGTGGAAGTCTGTTTAATGCGAAAACAAGGTGATATCTAATTATCACACAGGTAAGGAATTAAGAAAATCTTTATTTAAGGGTGAAGATGTTTCTCACAAAATCGTTGCCCCAATGCATCATTGAAATTCAAGCTGGAAAGATGATTTTAATATATCACTTGTACATTTTGTATTGCTCTTCTGGTGACAATGTAGTTTGTTTTTGTCAATTACCATTTTAATAATAGGGTAAAGAAAATTAAGTGGATTTTTGAAAGAAAACAATACTGTCAATATACTATTAAAACAAATTAAAATGGTAAAAGTTATTGTACTTTAAGTAAAAATAAAAGAGCCAAAATATCAATCCCAGTTTTGGATTACTTTAATTAACAAAAAAAAAGCATATAGCAGAGGATAGTTTCAATCTGCCTACCTCTGGGTTATGGGCCCAGCATGCTTCCATTGCTGTACTCTGCTGCACATGTAAGTGCAAGAGATCCTGAAGCACTCACTCATCATGGGAAAGTACCAATGTGTTTCTTCGTTGGTTGATGGAAGAAACATCTTACAAAAACTCTCCAGATTATTGACTTTTTAAAGTTTTTCTAGGAAACGTTTTAGATGAATGCTTATTAGCCCTTGTCAGTATATACTTTTGCAATGTGTCTCTGTGGTGCAATCAGTTAGTGTGTACGGCTATTAACCAAAAGGTTGGTGGTTCAATCCCACCCAGGTACGTAATTGACATTGTTATCAGATTTTGGTGATCTTTAAGTAGACAAGTCAAAATTTCAAACCCCCTGTTATGGTGTAGGGTACCTGGCCTTCTCTGATGTAATCAGAGTTAGATTTGATTCAGTGATTTTATAAAAACAGCTAGGAAGCACAATTTAGCAGTGGGTTGCAGAGAAAAAGAAATATGCTGGCAAAAAAATACAATTGAGTGATTAAACAGCTCTTCATTTTCTGGCTTTATTTTTATGCTAACAAATTTGTTCTCTGAAAAGTGTCCACAAAGCAAAGTCTCTGATTAACACCTTTGTAGGGATGGTTTTTCACCTATTACTAAATTAAACTTGCTTCATTGGAAAGGCAGCAAGATGCATCCTCATTTCAATGTCTACTGAAATAATACAGGTTGACACCAGGAAACATTAACGCCACTGCATCCTTGCTGCTTTCTCATGTGGAAGTCTGTTTAATGTGAAAACAAGGTGATATCTAATTAGCACACAGGTAAGGAATTAAGAAAATCTTTATTTAAGGGTGAAGATGTTTCTCACAAAATCGTTGCCCCAATGCATCATTGAAATTCAAGCTGGAAAGATGATTTTAATATATCACTTGTACATTTTGTATTGCTCTTCTGGTGACAATGTAGTTTGTTTTTGTCAATTGCCATTTTAATAATAGGGTAAAGAAAATGAAGTGGATTTTTGAAAGAAAACAATACTGTCAAAATACTATTAAAACAAATTAAAATGGTAAAAGTTATTGTACTTTAAGTAAAAATAAAAGAGCCAAAATATCAATCCCAGTTTTGGATTACTTTAATTAACAAAAAAAAATGCATATAGCAGAGGATAGTTTCAATCTGCCTACCTCTGGGTTATGGGCCCAGCATGCTTCCATTGCTGTACTCTGCTGCACATGTAAGTGCAAGAGATCCTGAAGCACTCACTCATCATGGGAAAGTACCAATGTGTTTCTTCGTTGGTTGATAGAAGAAACATCTTACAAAAACTCTCCAGATTATTGACTTTTTTAAGTTTTTCTAGGAAACGTTTTAGATGAATGCTTATTAGCATTTGTCAGTATGTACTTTTGCAAAGTGTCTCTGTGGCGCAATCAGTTAGTGTGTACGGCTATTAACCAAAATGTTGGTGGTTCAATCCCACCCAGGAACGTAATTGACCTTGTTATCAGATTTTGGTGATCTTTAAGTAGACAAGTCAAATTTTATACCCCCTGTTATTGTGTAGGGTACCTGGCCTTCTCTGATGTAATCAGAGTTAGATTTGATTCAGTGATTTTATAAAAACATCTAGGAAGCACAATTTAGCAGTGGGTTGCAGAGAAAAAGAAATATGCTGGCAAAAAAATCAAATTGCGTGATTAAACAGCTCTTCATTTTCTGGCTTTATTTTTATGCTAACAAATTTGTTCTCTGAAAATTGTCCACAAAGCCAAGTCTCTGATTAACACCTTTGTAGGGATGGTTTTTCACCTATTACTAAATTAAACTTGCTTCATTGGAAAGGCAGCAAGATGCATCCTCATTTCAATGTCTACTGAAATAATACAGGTTGAAACCAGGAAACATTAACGCCACTGCATCCTTGCTGCTTTCTCATGTGGAAGTCTGTTTAATGTGAAAACAAGGTGATATCTAATTAGCACACAGGTAAGGAATTACGAAAATCTTTATTTAAGGGTGAAGATGTTTCTCACAAAATTGTTGCCCCAATGCATCATTGAAATTCAAGCTGGAAAGATGATTTTAATATATCACTTGTACATTTTGTATTTCTCTTCTGGTGACAATGTAGTTTTTTTTGTCAATTACCATTTTAATAATAGGGTAAAGAAAATTAAGTGGATTTTTAAAAGAAAACTATACTGTCAATATACTATTAAAACAAATTAAAATGGTAAAAGTTATTGTACTTTAAGTAAAAATAAAAGAGCAAAAATATCAATCCCAGTTTTGATTACTTAAATTAACAAAAAAAAATGCATATAGCAAAGGATAGTTTCAATCTGCCTACCTCTGGGTTATGGGTCCAGCATGCTTCCATTGCAGTACTCTGCTGCACATGTAAGTGCAAGAGATCCTGAAGCACTCACTCATCATGGGAAAGTACCAATGTGTTTATTCGTTGGTTGATGGAAGAAACATCTTACAAAAACTCTCCAGATTATTGATTTTTTAATGTTTTTCTAGGAAACGTTCTAGATGTATGCTTATTAGCCTTTGTCAGTATGTACTTTTTGCAAAGTGTCTCTGTGGCGCAATCGGTTAGTGTGTTTGGCTATTAACCGAAAGGTTGGTGGTTCAATCCCACCCAGGGACGTAATTGACCTTGTGATCAGATTTTGGTGATATTTAAGTAGACAAGTCAAAATTTCAAACCCCCTCTTATTGTGTAGGGTACCTGGCCTTCTCTGATGTAATCAGAGTTAGATTTGATTCAGTGATTTTATAAAAAACAGCTAGGAAGCACAATTTAGCAGTGGGTTGCAGAGAAAAAAAATATGCTGGCAGAAAAATCCAATTGAGTGATTAAACAGCTCTTCATTTTCTGGCTTTATTTTTATGCTAACAAATTTGTTCTCTGAAAAGTGTCCACAAAGCCAAGTCTCTGATTAACACCTTTGTAAGGATGGTTTTTCACCTATTACTAAATTAAACTTGCTTCATTGGAAAGGCAGCAAGATGCATCCTCATTTCAATGTCTACTGAAATAATACAAGTTGACACCAGGAAACATTAACGCCACTGCATCCTTGCTGCTTTCTCATGTGGAAGTCTGTTTAATGTGAAAACAAGGTGATATCTAATTAGCACACATGTAAGGAATTAAGAAAATCTTTATTTAAGGGTGAAGATGTTTCTCACAAAATTGTTGACCCAATGCATCATTGAAATTCAAGCTGGAAAGATGAATTTAATATATCACTTGTACATTTTGTATTGCTCTTCTGGTGACAATGTAGTTTGTTTTTGTCAATTACCATTTTAATAATAGGGTAAAGAAAATTAAGTGGATTTTTGAAAGAAAACAATACTGTCAATATACTATTAAAACAAATTAAAATGGTAAAAGTTATTGTACTTTAAGTAAAAATAAAAGAGCCAAAATATCAATCCCAGTTTTGGATTACTTTAATTAACAAACAAAAAAATGCATATAGCAGAGGATAGTTTCAATCTGCCTACCTCTGGGTTATGGGCCCAGCATGCTTCCATTGCTGTACTCTGCTGCACATGTAAGTGCAAGAGATCCTGAAGCACTCACTCATCATGGGAAAGTACCAATGTGTTTCTTCGTTGGTTGATAGAAGAAACATCTTACAAAAACTCTCCAGATTATTGACTTTTTTAAGTTTTTCTAGGAAACGTTTTAGATGAATGCTTATTAGCCTTTGTCAGTATGTACTTTTGCAAAGTGTCTCTGTGGCGCAATCAGTTAGTGTATACGGCTATTAACCAAAAGGTTGGTGGTTCAATCCCACCCAGGGACGTAATTGACCTTGTTATCAGATTTTGGTGATCTTTAAGTAGACAAGTCAAATTTCATACCCCCTGTTATGGTGTAGGGTACCTGGCCTTCTTTGATGTAATCAGAGTTAGATTTGATTCAGTGATTTTATAAAAACATCTAGGAAGCACAATTTAGCAGTGGGTTGCAGAGAAAAAGAAATATGCTGGCAAAAAAACCAAATTGCGTGATTAAACAGCTCTTAATTTTCTTGCTTTATTTTTATGCTAACAAATTTGTTCTCTGAAAAGTGTCCACAAAGCCAAGTCTCTGATTAACACCTTTGTAGGGATGGTTTTTCACCTATTACTAAATTAAACTTGCTTCATTGGAAAGGCAGCAAGATGCATCCTCATTTCAATGTCTACTGAAATAATACAGGTTGACACCAGGAAACATTAACGCCACTGCATCCTTGCTGCTTTCTCATGTGGAAGTCTGTTTAATGTGAAAACAAGGTGATATCTAATTAGCACACAGGTAAGGAATTACGAAAATCTTTATTTAAGGGTGAAGATGTTTCTCACAAAATTGTTGCCCCAATGCATCATTGAAATTCAAGCTGGAAAGATGATTTTAATATATCACTTGTACATTTTGTATTGCTCTTCTGGTGACAATGTAGTTTTTTTTTGTCAATTACCATTTTAATAACAGGGTAAAGAAAATTAAGTGGATTTTTGAAAGAAAACTATACTGTCAATATACTATTAAAACAAATTAAAATGGTAAAAGTTATTGTACTTTAAGTAAAAATAAAAGAGCAAAAATATCAATCCCAGTTTTGATTACTTAAATTAACAAAAAAAATGCATATAGCAAAGGATAGTTTCAATCTGCCTACCTCTCGGTTATGGGTCCAGCATGCTTCCATTGCAGTACTCTGCTGCACATGTAAGTGCAAGAGATACTGAAGCACTCACTCATCATGGGAAAGTACCAATGTGTTTATTCGTTGGTTGATGGAAGAAACATCTTACAAAAACTCTCCAGATTATTGACTTTTTAAAGTTTTTCTAGGAAACGTTTTAGATGAATGCTTATTAGCCCTTGTCAGTATATACTTTTGCAATGTGTCTCTGTGGTGCAATCAGTTAGTGTGTACGGCTATTAACCAAAAGGTTGGTGGTTCAATCCCACCCAGGTACGTAATTGACATTGTTATCAGATTTTGGTGATCTTTAAGTAGACAAGTCAAAATTTCAAACCCCCTGTTATGGTGTAGGGTACCTGGCCTTCTCTGATGTAATCAGAGTTAGATTTGATTCAGTGATTTTATAAAAACAGCTAGGAAGCACAATTTAGCAGTGGGTTGCAGAGAAAAAGAAATATGCTGGCAAAAAAATACAATTGAGTGATTAAACAGCTCTTCATTTTCTGGCTTTATTTTTATGCTAACAAATTTGTTCTCTCAAAAGTGTCCACAAAGCAAAGTCTCTGATTAACACCTTTGTAGGGATGGTTTTTCACCTATTACTAAATTAAACTTGCTTCATTGGAAAGGCAGCAAGATGCATCCTCATTTCAATGTCTACTGAAATAATACAGGTTGACACCAGGAAACATTAACGCCACTGCATCCTTGCTGCTTTCTCATGTGGAAGTCTGTTTAATGTGAAAACAAGGTGATATCTAATTAGCACACAGGTAAGGAATTAAGAAAATCTTTATTTAAGGGTGAAGATGTTTCTCACAAAATCGTTGCCCCAATGCATCATTGAAATTCAAGCTGGAAAGATGATTTTAATATATCACTTGTACATTTTGTATTGCTCTTCTGGTGACAATGTAGTTTGTTTTTGTCAATTACCATTTTAATAATAGGGTAAAGAAAATGAAGTGGATTTTTGAAAGAAAACAATACTGTCAAAATACTATTAAAACAAATTAAAATGGTAAAAGTTATTGTACTTTAAGTAAAAATAAAAGAGCCAAAATATCAATCCCAGTTTTGGATTACTTTAATTAACAAAAAAAAATGCATATAGCAGAGGATAGTTTCAATCTGCCTACCTCTGGGTTATGGGCCCAGCATGCTTCCATTGCTGTACTCTGCTGCACATGTAAGTGCAAGAGATCCTGAAGCACTCACTCATCATGGGAAAGTACCAATGTGTTTCTTCGTTGGTTGATGGAAGAAACATCTTACAAAAACTCTCCAGATTATTGACTTTTTAAAGTTTTGCTAGGAAACGTTTTAGATGAATGCTTATTAGCCTTTGTCAGTATGTATTTTTGCAAAGTGTCTCTGTGGCGCAATCAGTTAGTATGTACGGCTATTAGCCAAAAGGTTGGTGGTTCAATCCCACCCCGGGACCTAATTGACCTTGTTATCAGATTTTGGTGATCTTTAAGTAGACAAGTCAAAATTTCAAACCCCCTGTTATGGTGTAGGGTACCTGGCCTTCTCTGATGTAATCAGAGTTAGATTTGATTCAGTGATTTTATAAAAACTGCTAGGAAGCACAATTTAGCAGTGGGTTGCAGAGAAAACAAATATGCTGGCAGAAAAATCCAATTGAGTGATTAAACAGCTCTTTATTTTCTGGCTTTATTTTTATGCTAACAAATTTGTTCTCTGAAAAGTGTCCACAAAGCCAAGTCTCTGATTAACACCTTTGTAAGGATGGTTTTTCACCTATTACTAAATTAAACTTGCTTCATTGGAAAGGCAGCAAGATGCATCCTCATTTCAATGTCTACTGAAATAATACAGGTTGACACCAGGAAACATTAACGCCACTGCATCCTTGCTGCTTTCTCATGTGGAAGTCTGTTTAATGTGAAAACAAGGTGATATCTAATTAGCACACAGGTAAGGAATTAAGAAAATCTTTATTTAAGGGTGAAGATGTTTCTCACAAAATTGTTGCCCCAATGCATCATTGAAATTCAAGCTGGAAAGATGATTTTAATATATCACTTGTACATTTTGTATTGCTCTTCTGGTGACAATGTAGTTTGTTTTTGTCAATTACCATTTTAATAATAGGGTAAAGAAAATTAAGTGGATTTTTGAAAGAAAACAATACTGTCAATATACTATTAAAACAAATTAAAATGGTAAAAGTTATTGTACTTTAAGTAAAAATAAAAGAGCCAAAATATCAATCCCAGTTTTGGATTACTTTAATTAACAAACAAAAAAATGCATATAGCAGAGGATAGTTTCAATCTGCCTACCTCTGGGTTATGGGCCCAGCATGCTTCCATTGCTGTACTCTGCTGCACATGTAAGTGCAAGAGATCCTGAAGCACTCACTCATCATGGGAAAGTACCAATGTGTTTCTTCGTTGGTTGATAGAAGAAACATTTTACAAAAACTCTCCAGATTATTGACTTTTTTAAGTTTTTCTAGGAAACGTTTTAGATGAATGCTTATTAGCCTTTGTCAGTATGTACTTTTGCAAAGTGTCTCTGTGGCGCAATCAGTTAGTGTATACGGCTATTAACCACAAGGTTGGTGGTTCAATCCCACCCAGGGACGTAATTGACCTTGTTATCAGATTTTGGTGATCTTTAAGTAGACAAGTCAAATTTCATACCCCCTGTTATGGTGTAGGGTACCTGGCCTTCTCTGATGTAATCAGAGTTAGATTTGATTCAGTGATTTTATAAAAACATCTAGGAAGCACAATTTAGCAGTGGGTTGCAGAGAAAAAGAAATATGCTGGCAAAAAAACCAAATTGCGTGATTAAACAGCTCTTAATTTTCTTGCTTTATTTTTATGCTAACAAATTTGTTCTCTGAAAAGTGTCCACAAAGCCAAGTCTCTGATTAACACCTTTGTAGGGATGGTTTTTCACCTATTACTAAATTAAACTTGCTTCATTGGAAAGGCAGCAAGATGCATCCTCATTTCAATGTCTACTGAAATAATACAGGTTGACACCAGGAAACATTAACGCCACTGCATCCTTGCTGCTTTCTCATGTGGAAGTCTGTTTAATGTGAAAACAAGGTGATATCTAATTAGCACACAGGTAAGGAATTAAGAAAATCTTTATTTAAGGGTGAAGATGTTTCTCACAAAATTGTTGCCCCAATGCATCATTGAAATTCAAGCTGGAAAGATGATTTTAATATATCACTTGTACATTTTGTATTGCTCTTCTGGTGACAATGTAGTTTTTTTTTGTCAATTACCATTTTAATAACAGGGTAAAGAAAATTAAGTGGATTTTTGAAAGAAAACTATACTGTCAATATACTATTAAAACAAATTAAAATGGTAAAAGTTATTGTACTTTAAGTAAAAATAAAAGAGCAAAAATATCAATCCCAGTTTTGATTACTTAAATTAACAAAAAAAATGCATATAGCAAAGGATAGTTTCAATCTGCCTACCTCTCGGTTATGGGTCCAGCATGCTTCCATTGCAGTACTCTGCTGCACATGTAAGTGCAAGAGATACTGAAGCACTCACTCATCATGGGAAAGTACCAATGTGTTTATTCGTTGGTTGATGGAAGAAACATCTTACAAAAACTCTCCAGATTATTGATTTTTTAATGTTTTTCTAGGAAACGTTCTAGATGTATGCTTATTAGCCTTTGTCAGTATGCACTTTTTGCAAAGTGTCTCTGTGGCGCAATCGGTTAGTGTGTTCGGCTATTAACCAAAAGGTTGGTGGTTCAATCCCACCCAGGGACGTAATTAAACTTGTGATCAGATTTTGGTGATATTTAAGTAGACAAGTCAAAATTTCAAACCCCCTCTTATGGTGTAGGGCACATGGCCTTCTCTGATGTAATCAGAGTTAGATTTGATTCAGTGATTTTATAAAAACCAGCTAGGAAGCACAATTTAGCAGTGGGTTGCAGAGAAAAAAAATATGCTGGCAGAAAAATTCAATCGAGTGATTAAACAGCTCTTCATTTTCTGGCTTTATTTTTATGCTAACAAATTTGTTCTCTGAAAAGTGTCCACAAAGCCAAGTCTCTGATTAACACCTTTGTAAGGATGGTTTTTCACCTATTACTAAATTAAACTTGCTTCATTGGAAAGGCAGCAAGATGTATCCTCATTTCAATGTCTACTGAAATAATACAGGTTGACACCAGGAAACATTAACGCCACTGCATCCTTGCTGCTTTCTCATGTGGAAGTCTGTTTAATGTGAAAACAAGGTGATATCTAATTAGCACACAGGTAAGGAATTAAGAAAATCTTTATTTAAGGGTGAAGATGTTTCTCACAAAATCGTTGCCCCAATGCATCATTGAAATTCAAGCTGGAAAGATGATTTTAATATATCACTTGTACATTTTGTATTGCTCTTCTGGTGACAATGTAGTTTGTTTTTGTCAATTACCATTTTAATAATAGGGTAAAGAAAATTAAGTGGATTTTTGAAAGAAAACAATACTGTCAATATACTATTAAAACAAATTAAAATGGTAAAAGTTATTGTACTTTAAGTAAAAATAAAAGAGCCAAAATATCAATCCCAGTTTTGGATTACCTTAATTAACAAACAAAAAAATGCATATAGCAGAGGATAGTTTCAATCTGCCTACCTCTGGGTTATGGGCCCAGCATGCTTCCATTGCTGTACTCTGCTGCACATGTAAGTGCAAGAGATCCTGAAGCACTCAATCATCATGGGAAAGTACCAATGTGTTTCTTCGTTGGTTAATAGAAGAAACATCTTACAAAAACTCTCCAGATTATTGACTTTTTTAAGTTTTTCTAGGAAACGTTTTAGATGAATGCTTATTAGCATTTGTCAGTATGTACTTTTGCAAAGTGTCTCTGTGGCGCAATCAGTTAGTGTGTATGGCTATTAACCAAAAGGTTGGTGGTTCAATCCCACCCAGGGACGTAATTGACCTTGTTATCAGATTTTGGTGATCTTTAAGTAGACAAGTCAAATTTCATACCCCCTGTTATGGTGTAGGGTACCTGGCCTTCTCTGATGTAATCAGAGTTAGATTTGATTCAGTGATTTTATAAAAACATCTAGGAAGCACAATTTAGCAGTGGGTTGCAGAGAAAAAGAAATATGCTCGCAAAAAAATCAAATTGCGTGATTAAACAGCTCTTCATTTTCTGGCTTTATTTTTATGCTAACAAATTTGTTCTCTGAAAAGTGTCCACAAAGCCAAGTCTCTGATTAACACCTTTGTAGGGATGGTTTTTCACCTATTACTAAATTAAACTTGCTTCATTGGAAAGGCAGCAATATGTATCCTCATTTCAATGTCTACTGAAATAATACAGGTTGACACCAGGAAACATTAACGCCACTGCATCCTTGCTGCTTTCTCATGTGGAAGTCTGTTTAATGTGAAAACAAGGTGATATCTAATTAGCACACAGGTAAGGAATTAAGAAAATCTTTATTTACGGGTGAAGATGTTTCTCACAAAATTGTTGACCCAATGCATCATTGAAATTCAAGCTGGAAAGATGATTTTAATATATCACTTGTACATTTTGTATTGCTCTTCTGGTGACAATGTAGTTTGTTTTTGTCAATTACCATTTTAATAATAGGGTAAAGAAAATGAAGTGGATTTTTGAAAGAAAACAATACTGTCAATATACTATTAAAACAAATTAAAATGGTAAAAGTTATTGTACTTTAAGTAAAAATAAAAGACACAAAATATCAATCCCAGTTTTGGATTACTTTAATTAACAAAAAAAAATGCATATAGCAGAGGATAGTTTCAATCTGCCTACCTCTGGGTTATGGGCCCTGCATGCTTCCATTGCTGTACTCTGCTGCACATGTAAGTGCCAGAGATCCTGAAGCACTCACTCATCATGGGAAAGTACCAATGTGTTTCTTCGTTGGTTGATAGAAGAAACATCTTACAAAAACGCTCCAGATTATTGACTTTTTTAAGTTTTTCTAGGAAACGTTTTAGATGAATGCTTATTAGCCTTTGTCAGTATGTACTTTTGCAAAGTGTCTCTGTGGCGCAATCAGTTAGTATGTACGGCTATTAACCAAAAGTTTGGTGGTTCAATTCCACCCAGGGACCTAATTGACCTTGTTATCAGATTTTGGTGATCTTTAAGTAGACAAGTCAAAATTTCAAACCCCCTGTTATGGTGTAGGGTACCTGGCCTTCTCTGATGTAATCAGAGTTAGATTTGATTCAGTGATTTTATAAAAACAGCTAGGAAGCACAATTTAGCAGTGGGTTGCAGAGAAAAAAAATATGCTGGCAGAAAAATCCAATTGAGTGATTAAACAGCTCTTTATTTTCTGGCTTTATTTTTATGCTAACAAATTTGTTCTCTGAAAAGTGTCCACAAAGCCAAGTCTCTGATTAACACCTTTGTAAGGATGGTTTTTCACCTATTACTAAATTAAACTTGCTTCATTGGAAAGGCAGCAAGATGCATCCTCATTTCAATGTCTACTGAAATAATACAGGTTGACACCAGGAAACATTAACGCCACTGCATCCTTGCTGCTTTCTCATGTGGAAGTCTGTTTAATGTGAAAACAAGGTGATATCTAATTAGCACACAGGTAAGGAATTAAGAAAATCTTTATTTAAGGGTGAAGATGTTTCTCACAAAATCGTTGCCCCAATGCATCATTGAAATTCAAGCTGGAAAGACGATTTTAATATATCACTTGTACATTTTGTATTGCTCTTCTGGTGACAATGTAGTTTGTTTTTGTCAATTACCATTTTAATAATAGGGTAAAGAAAATTAAGTGGATTTTTGAAAGAAAACAATACTGTCAATATACTATTAAAACAAATTAAAATGGTAAAAGTTATTGTACTTTAAGTAAAAATAAAAGAGCCAAAATATCAATCCCAGTTTTGGATTACCTTAATTAACAAACAAAAAAATGCATATAGCAGAGGATAGTTTCAATCTGCCTACCTCTGGGTTATGGGCCCAGCATGCTTCCATTGCTGTACTCTGCTGCACATGTAAGTGCAAGAGATCCTGAAGCACTCAATCATCATGGGAAAGTACCAATGTGTTTCTTCGTTGGTTGATAGAAGAAACATCTTACAAAAACTCACCAGATTATTGACTTTTTTAAGTTTTTCTAGGAAACGTTTTAGATGAATGCTTATTAGCATTTGTCAGTATGTACTTTTGCAAAGTGTCTCTGTGGCGCAGTTAGTGTGTACGGCTATTAACCATAAGGTTGGTGGTTCAATCCCACCCAGGGACCTAATTGACCTTGTTATCAGATTTTGGTGATCTTTAAGTAGACAAGTCAAAATTTCAAACCCCCTGTTATGGTGTAGGGTACCTGGCCTTCTCTGATGTAATCAGAGTTAGATTTGATTCAGTGATTTTATAAAAACAGCTAGGAAGCACAATTTAGCAGTGGGTTGCAGAGAAAAAAAATATGCTGGCAGAAAAATCCAATTGAGTGATTAAACAGCTCTTCATTTTCTGGCTTTATTTTTATGCTAACAAATTTGTTCTCTGAAAAGTGTCCACAAAGCCAAGTCTCTGATTAACACCTTTGTAAGGATGGTTTTTCACCTATTACTAAATTAAACTTGCTTCATTGGAAAGGCAGCAAGATGCATCCTCATTTCAATGGTAAGTCAACCTTCTTGCCCTATGTTCCCTCTCAACGGATGAAGACGCATCATTATCTACCGCAGTCATTTTGGCCCAATAGATATGCAAGAAGTTAAGATTCCCCTTTCTTTGCAGGTAGAGGAAGGAAAAGGAAGAGGTCTGTAGCCTCTTCAAGATCGCAGGACCAGAGATTGTCCTCTGCTTCTGCCAAATCCACTGCATGACACTGGGGCTTTCTTGCAGGAGCCCACACCAGTGGGGGCACGTCTAAAACTCTTCAGTCAGTTCTGGATTCATTCGGACCTGGACTCGTGGGTTTTACAAATAGTGTCCCAAGGGTACAAACTGGGGTTTCAAGACGTTCCCCCTCACCGATTGTTCAAATTGGCCTTAGTCAGCAGGGAGAAGGTTTTTATTCAAGCCTCTTCGTGGTCCCGAAGCCGGACGGCTCAGTCAGACCAATCTTAAATCTGAAATCCCTCAATTTCTTCCTAAAGAAATTCAATTTCAAGATGGAATTTCTCAGGGCAGTGATCTCCAGTCCGGAGGACGGAGATTTCATGGTTTTGGTAGACATAAAGGATGCCTACTTACATGTTCCCATTTAGCCACTGCCTCAAGCTACCTAAGGTTTGCAATTCAGGATTGTCATTACCAATTTCAGACATTGCCGTTTGGTCTGTCCACGGCTCCGAGGATTTTCACCAGGGTGATGGCGGAAATTATGGTTCTCCTTCGCAAGCAAGGAGTCACAATTATCCCGTACTTGGATGATCTCCTGATAAAGGCGAGATCCAGGGACCAGTTGGTGCAAAACATTGCACTCTCCCTGACAGTTCTTCAACAACATGGTTGGCTCCTAAACTTGCCAAAATCGCAGTTGGTCCCAATGACGCGGTTGTTGTTTTTGGGAGTCATACTGTTAGGCGCCGGGGTCCGCTTGATGGTCTGCGCGGCCCGGCGCCTAGCAACTAGAGATGCCGTGCACGTACAGCCGCCGGCTCCCTAGCAACGCTAGACGCCGGGCGCGCTGAGCCGCACGGACCCTAGCAACGGGGACGCCACTGGCGGACCGCGTTCCCCGTTGCTAGGCTTTAGGAAATTAAGATATTCACCTGCTCTCTGGCCGTGCAGCAAGGCAGCTGCACGGCATTTATTCTAATCAGCCTTTAGCAGCTGATTGGAGGACTCCTTGTTAAATACACTCCCAGGGCTTCTCACAGACGCCGGTAATAGCTTCCTGCATGCTGCCTTTGTTTGCTGAGAGTCTGTTTCCAGTCCTGCTGTATCCGGTCATTCCAGTCCGCAGAAGTCCGGTATTCGGGAGTTGTCATCTCATCCCAAGAGGTCGTTTGGTTCCCTGGAGTCCTGACTGATCACCGTTTTATATCCAGTGGTGTTCGTGAGTTGCGGCTCAGCCGTGTGTTGCGGCTCAGCCGCTTTACCTTTTATATTTTGTGTTTGGAGCATTTGCGGAGGGTTCCGCTTCCACAAGTCCTCTCTGGTACTTGGCGGTGCCGGGTAGGAGAATTGGACAAGTGGATATTTTGGTTGTCCTTTTTCCTGGCGGTTTCTCCGCACATATTATAGTTTTGAGTTTGCTTAGCCCCTGGCCTGGTTGTTTATTTAGAGGGCCCCTTGTTATCACCCTGTCTCGGGTTTCCCTTTGTCTCTCATTAAGACCGGGGGGCATCGAAGTTGGGCAGACATAATCCGCCCTTTAAACGCGGCTGCCAAGGGCTCAAGAAACCATAGTCTCGCAGGGGATTTCTGACAACACGGGTGAGACAACAGAGTTAGGGCGCCAGGGGCTATTTTCCTGTCCTGCTCCCTTCCCCAGCATTCCGTTCCAGTGCTCCAGTCCTTGCCATAAGATCTTCTCTGACCAGAGTGCTGGAATCATAACATTATTACCGGCCATACCAAAACTTAAAATTAAACGGGGTTTAATTTTTTCTCATTCAGTTTTGTGAGAGTTTATCGGCCTCATGAATCCAACAGGTTTAGGGCCAAATTCTGGTCAGCTCTTAGTCAGCCAGATTCAAGAACTTACTCAGATGGTTCAGGATCTTTCTCTTCGGGTGAAGTCGCAGGAAGATCTTTTGCGAGCTTCCCCAAGGGTAGTCCCTGAACCAAAGATGCATTTGCCTGACCGTTTTTCTGGTGATAGAAAAGAGTTTTTTAATTTTAAAGAATCCTGTAAACTTTATTTTCGTTTAAGACCGACTTCCTCGGGTACTGAATCTCAGCGGGTCGGGTTTATTATTTCTTTGCTCCAGGGGGATCCTCAGACCTGGGCATTTGGTTTAAGAGCAGAGGATCCGGCATTGTTGTCAGTTGACGCTTTTTTTGAGTCTTTAGGGCTCTTGTATGATGACCCTGATAGAGAGGCGTCCGCTGAAAGTCAGTTGCGCGCTCTCAGACAGGGTAGAAATCCTGCAGAGGTTTATTGTACAGAGTTTCGCCGTTGGTCGAACGACTGTGGCTGGAATGACCCAGCCCTGCGCAGTCAGTTTCGCCTCGGCTTATCAGAGTCTATAAAAGACAGTCTCCGTCAGTACCCCGCTCCTGAGACTCTCGATAAACTCATGGAGCTTTCTATTAAGATTGATCGTCGTCTCAGAGAGCGGAGGGCTGAAAAAGGAGCACCTGTAAGGTCAAGTCCGTGTGTATATTCCATTCCTGAAGACGTAGAGGAGACCATGCAGATGGGTCTCTCCCGGCTGTCTCCTGAAGAAAGAGCCAGAAGGCAAAATTCTGGTCTTTGTCTGTACTGTGGGGGTAAGGGACATTTTGCTCGTAATTGTCCGAACAAGTCGGGAAACGCTTTGACCAGGTGAATTGTGAGGGGGTTCACCTAGGTCTGCAGCTTATCTCCTCGAATAACTCCCTTTTAGTCCCAGTTAAAGTTTCCTTTGGCAGCCTCAGTTCTTCGGTGTCGGCTTTTGTTGACAGTGGAGCTGCAGGAAACTTTATGGATTTAACTTGGGCTAAGGCCTTAGGCATTCCTCAGTTACCTTTGGGTAGGTGTGTCACCATGCATGGCTTAGATGGGAGTCCGCTGTCTAATGGGATTATTTCTCTCCGTACACCCCCTGTACTACTTACAGTAGGAGCTCTACATTCCGAGAAAATCGAGTTCTTTCTTACACATTGCCCAGCTGTTCCAGTTGTTCTGGGTCACCCTTGGCTGGCCTTTCATAATCCCACCATTGATTGGCGGTCGGGGGAGATTTCACATTGGGGTACTTTTTGTGATAAGGAATGTATCACGTTTCCAGTCAGAGTAGCAGCTATCATTCCAGAACTCATTCCGGTGGAATACCAGGAGTTTGCTGATGTTTTCTCCAAAGGCAATGCGGACATTCTGCCTCCCCATCGGCCTTATGATTGTGCTATTGAGTTAATTCCTGGTGCCGCATTGCCAAAGGGAAGATTATATGCATTATCCGGGCCAGAAACTGCGGCTATGAATGATTATGTAAATGAGAGCCTTGAGAAAGGATTTATTAGACCATCAAAATCTCCTTTAAGTGCAGGCTTCTTCTTTGTGGAGAAAAAGGATGGCTCGCTTAGACCTTGCATTGATTTTAGAGCCCTGAATAAGATCTCAGTTAAAAACACCTATCCTTTGCCGTTGATTTCTGTACTCTTTGATCAGTTACGTTCTGCTGTGATTTTTTTCTAAAATTGACCTTAGAGGAGCGTACAACCTCATCCGAATTAAATCTGGAGATGAGTGGAAAACGGCCTTCAGTACTCAGTCGGGTTACTACGAATACCTGGTGATGCCGTTCGGCCTGTCCAATGCTCCGGCAGTTTTTCAAGACCTCATTAACGATGTGCTCCGTGACTTCCTAGGGAAATTCGTGGTCGTTTACTTAGACGACATCCTGATTTTTTCTAAATCAATGGAACAACATGTTACCCAGGTGCGTCTGGTTCTTCAAAAGTTATGTGAGAATCATTTATATGCCAAGCTGGAGAAGTGTGAGTTTCATGTCACGGAAGTATCTTTTTTAGGGTACATAATTTCCCCTCAGGGATTTTCCATGGAACCAAAGAAACTCCAGGCCATCCTTAGTTGGGCGCAACCCACCAATTTAAAAGCAATTAAGCGTTTTTTAGGGTTTGCGAATTATTATAGGAGGTTCATTCATTCTTTTTCTGACCTGGTTGCTCCCATTGTAGCTCTGACAAAGAAAGGAGCGGATCCTACCAACTGGTCGCGTGAAGCTGAGTTGTCCTTCCGGGCCTTGAAACAAGCCTTTGTCTCGGCTCCAGTCCTCAGACATCCTAATCCGGAATTGCCCTTTGTGGTGGAGGTTGATGCCTCGGAGGTTGGAGTGGGGGCTATCCTTTCTCAAAAGGATCCGGAGTCTCTGGAATTACATCCTTGTGCCTTTATGTCCAGGAAATTCTCCTCCGCTGAATCCAACTATGACGTTGGTAATCGGGAGTTACTGGCGGTAAAATGGGCTTTCGAGGAGTGGAGGCATTGGCTGGAGGGAGCAAAACATACTATTTCGGTATTGACTGACCATAAGAACCTGCAATACATTGAATCGGCTAAGCGGCTTAATGCCCGGCAGGCACGTTGGGCATTATTTTTTACGCGTTTCAAATTTATAATCACTTTCAGGCCTGGTTCCAAGAATACTAAGGCTGATGCCCTGTCACATAGCTTTCTTCCGGTTCACAATAACAATCCTGTTACCCCCATACTTCCATCTTCGGTCATCTGGGCGGGCCTCACACAAGATTTATTTACCCAGTTAAAACAGCTTCAACACCAAGCTCCTAGAATTACTCCTGCTGGTCGTCTTTACGTCCCTGAGTTTTTGAGAGTTACTGTTTTAACGGAATTCCATGATAACAAAGTTTCAGGGCATCCAGGAGTCTCTAAGACATTGGAGTTAGTCTCTCGCTCAGTATGGTGGCCTGGTCTTTCTAAAGACGTCAAGGAATTTGTTTATTCATGTCAGGTTTGTGCACAGCATAAGGTTCCCCGTTCCTTGCCCATCGGGCAACTTATGCCCTTAAATGTTCCTCTCAGGCCGTGGTCTCATATTTCCATGGATTTTGTGGTTGACCTTCCCCTTTCAGCCGGATTCCGAGTCATATGGGTGGTAGTGGACCGTTTTAGTAAAATGGCTCATTTTATTGCTCTTCCCCGATTGCCTTCTGCCCAAGGGTTGGCAGTTTTGTTTCTCCGCCATGTATTCAGGCTTCATGGGTTGCCGACTGATATTGTTTCTGATCGGGGTCCACAATTCATCGCACAATTCTGGAAATGTTTTTGTGCCTCATTGAAGATGAAATTGTCGTTAACATCCGGTTACCACCCACAATCCAACGGGCAAACCGAACGAGTTAACCAATCATTGAAACAATATTTGCGCTTGTATTCAGCCAAACTCCAGAATGATTGGTCCGAGTTTCTTCCGTTGGCTGAATTTGCTTACAATAATTCTTGTCATTCCTCCACTAAAGAGTCTCCATTCTTTTCAGTTTTTGGTTTTCACCCCAGAGCTAATTCTTTTTTTCATCATTCCTCAGTCTCCTCGCTTACCTTAACCTCCCATCTCAGAGCCATTTGGAAAAAGGTGCACCTTGCTCTCAGAAAAGCGGCCTTTCGAGAGAAGAAATTTTCTGACAGGCTCCGACGTCCTTGCACTTTTAAGGTGGGAGATAGGGTGTGGTTGTCGACTCGCAACATCAGGCTTCGACAATCCTCAGCTAGACTGGGACCCAAATTTATTGGGCCATTTCTTATTATTAAAAGAGTCAACCCAGTTGCCTTTCGGTTACGTTTACCAAGATCTCTCAGGATTGGAAATACGTTTCATTGTTCCCTGTTGAAACAATACGTTTCTTCCAGTAGATTTCCTCGGAAGATCTCTCAGGGTAGATCTCCAGTGGATGTACAGGGACAACAGGAGTTCTTGGTAGAGAAGGTTCTCGATTCCAAATTGTCCCGGGATCGGCTGTATTTTCTGGTTCACTGGAAAGGCTATGGTCCGGAGGAAAGGTCTTGGGTCCTGGATAAGGATCTTCATGCCCCGAGGCTCAAGAGGGCATTTTTTCGTGAATTTCCTCAGAAACCTGGCTTTAGGGGTTCCTTGACCCCTCCTCAAGGGGGGGGTACTGTTAGGCGCCGGGGTCCGCTTGATGGTCTGCGCGGCCCGGCGCCTAGCAACTAGAGATGCCGTGCACGTACAGCCGCCGGCTCCCTAGCAACGCTAGACGCCGGGCGCGCTGAGCCGCACGGACCCTAGCAACGGGGACGCCACTGGCGGACCGCGTTCCCCGTTGCTAGGCTTTAGGAAATTAAGATATTCACCTGCTCTCTGGCCGTGCAGCAAGGCAGCTGCACGGCATTTATTCTAATCAGCCATTAGCAGCTGATTGGAGGACTCCTTGTTAAATACACTCCCAGGGCTTCTCACAGATGCCGGTAATAGCTTCCTGCATGCTGCCTTTGTTTGCTGAGAGTCTGTTTCCAGTCCTGCTGTATCCGGTCATTCCAGTCCGCAGAAGTCCGGTATTCGGGAGTTGTCATCTCATCCCAAGAGGTCGTTTGGTTCCCTGGAGTCCTGACTGATCACCATTTTATATCCAGTGGTGTTCGTGAGTTGCAGCTCTGCCGTGTGTTGCGGCTCAGCCGCTTTACCTTTTATATTTTGTGTTTGGAGCATTTGCGGAGGGTTCCGCTTCCACAAGTCCTCTCTGGTACTCGGCGGTGCCGGGTAGGAGAATTGGACAAGTGGATATTTTGGTTGTCCTTTTTCCTGGCGGTTTCTCCGCACATATTATAGTTTTGAGTTTGCTTATCCCCTGGCCTGGTTGTTTAGTTAGAGGGCCTCTTGTTATCACCCTGTCTCGGGTTTCCCTTTGTCTCTCATTAAGACCGGGGGGCATCGAAGTTGGGCAGACATAATCCGCCCTTCAAACGCGGCTGCCAAGGGCTCAAGAAACCATAGTCTCGCAGGGGATTTCTGACAACACGGGTGAGACAACAGAGTTAGGGCGCCAGGGGCTATTTTCCTGTCCAGCTCCCTTCCCCAGCATTCCGTTCCAGTGCTCCGGTCCTTGCCATAAGATCTTCTCTGACCAGAGTGCTGGAATCATAACACATACTGGACACAGAAGAGGTTTTCTTCCAGTGGAAAGGCTATGGAGATCCAGAGTCTGGTCAAACAAATTCTGAAACCAGCAAGAGTGTTAATCCATCAATGCATTCAGTTGCTGGGGAAGATGGTTGTGGCCTACGAGGCCATTCAGTTTGGCAGGTTCCATGCCAGAGTGTTCCAGTGGGACCTGTTGGACAATTGGTCCGGATCCCACCTACACATGCAACGGAGGATAATCCTGTCTTCCAAGACCAGAATCTCACTCCATTGGTGGCTGCACAGTTCTCACCTCCTAGAGGGGCGATGGTTCGGGATCCAGGACTGGATCCTAGGGACCACAGATGCAACCCTCCGAGGCTGGGGAGCAGTCACACAGGGGGAAAACGTCCAAGGAAGATGGTCAAGTCAGGAAAGTTGTCTCCACATAAATGTTCTGGAGTTAAGGGCCATTTAATAACTGCAGACACAGTACACACTGGGACGGGTGCCCAGCATCCTCAACAGACTAAGAGAAAAGGATTTACCGGTAGGTATTAAAATCCTATTTTCTCTAACGTCCTAGAGGATGCTGGGGACTCCGTAAGGACCATGGGGATAGACGGGCTCCACAGAGTTCATGATCTTCACTGAGGTAGCGTACAGCACTGCAGCTGTGCGCCATTGCTCCCATACACCTCACATACTCCGGTCACTGTAAGGGTGCAGGGCGCAGGGGGGGCGCCCTGGGCAGCAATATAAACCTCTTTTTGGCAAAAATATAACATATATACAGCTGGGCACTGTATATATGTATGAGCCCCCACCAATTTTACAGTTTAAGTGGGACAGAAGCCCGCCGCCGAGGGGGCGGGGCTTCTCCCTCAGCACTCACCAGCGCCATTTTTTCTCCACAGCACCGCTGAGAGGAAGCTCCCCGGACTCTCCCCTGCTTATACCACGGTAGAGAAGAGGGTTGAAAAGAGAGGGGGGGCACATAATTCGGCGCAAATTACATACAGCAGCGCTACTGGACAAACATTAAGTTACTGTGTTATTCCTGGGTTATATAGCGCTGGGGAGTGTGCTGGCATACTCTCTCTCTGTCTCTCCAAAGGGCCTTGTGGGGAAACTGTCTTCAGAAAAAGTATTCCCTGTGTGTGTGGTGTGTCGGTACACGTGTGTCGACATGTCTGAGGAAGAAGGCTATATTAGAGAGGAGCGGGAGCAAATGAATGTGGTGTCTCCGCTGATTCCTGATTGGATGGATATGTGGAATGTTTTAAATGCTAGTGTAAACTCATTGTACAAAAGATTAGACAAGGCTGAAGCTTTGGGACAGTCAGGGACTCAACCCATGCCTGATCCTATGTTGCAGGGACTGTCAGGGTCTCATAAGCGCCCACTATCCCAGATTGTTGACACAGATACCGACACGGATTCTGACTCCAGTGTCGATTACGATGATGCAAAGTTACAGCCAAAATTGGCAAAATCCATTCGATATATGATTATGGCAATAAAAGATGTTTTGCACATCACAGAGGAACCCCCTGTCCCTGACAAGAGGGTACATATGTACAAGGGAAAGAAGCCTGAGGTAACCTTTGAGGGGGTCACACGAGCTGAACGAGTTATGTGAAAAAGCTTGGGAATCTCCAGATAAAAGACTGCAGATTTCCAAAAGGATTCTTATGGCGTATCCTATTCCATCAACGGATAGGTTACGATGGAAATCCTCCCGTAGGATGGACAAAGCATTAACACGCACAGCTACAGTTGGAAAATCAAATTTTTTACCTTATGTTCCCTCACAGCATAAGAAAGCTCCGCATTATCAAATGCAGTCCTTTCAGTCACAAAGAAACAAGAAAGTGCGTGGTGCGTCCTTTCTTGCCAGAGGTAGGGGCAGAGGAATAAAGCTGCACAACACAGCTAGTTCCCAGGAACAGAAGTCCTCCCCGGCCTCTACAAAATCTACCTCATGACGCTGGGGCTCCACTGGCAGAGTCCGGCCCATGTGATGTCATGCAGCTGCTCTGACCACGCCTCCTGTTTCTCCGTTGCCGACCCCATTTTGAAACCGTGCCCCCGCACCGCTCCATCTCCGACTTGGAAATGGAGTGTTGTTGACCCCCCTCCCCCCCCCTTCACCGATTCACAGGCAGAGGTGATCGCATTATCTGCGGGGTGCCGCAGAAAATGCAGGCGTATGCTCTTAGCAGTTTTTGCAGTTGGATTGCGATCCAACCTGAATCAGGCCCCATTACCTATCACAATGCACTGCGGGTAGTACAAAATGGGGTTAATATAGGAGAAAAAACCCCAGAGCTGTGCTCCTTAACTGTCCCTGGTGGCTAGTGGAGCGGCTGCCCAGTAATCAGTGTCCACGCCAGTGCGCACACGGCCCGCCCCCATCAGCGGCCTCGTGATCCCGGAGGGCGGTGTGTGTGTGACTGACCTTAGGAAGAAACCGGAGCCTCCGCTGCAGTGACCCAGCAACCGGGGCACGGGAGTATACTGCGCCACTGGGAGTGATGGAGCTGCAGTAAAGAGGTCTATTAGACCTAGCCTGCTGCAGCCCTTGTAGATTCTTATAAAAAAAGTTCTTCTTTTCTTGCCAAAATTAATAGCTAAGAATAGGCAGCCTGAGGCAGCCCCCTGTTAAGTGGCCTGCTACTGAAGGAACCAACTACAAACTGAGCTCCCTGTTCATGGAAGCGAGGTTATAGACGAGGGGGCGCTGATCATCTTGGGAACAGTCAAAAGCTTTGAGCCTGTTGGTGCCTCAGATCAAGATCCTACTCTGGTGTACATATACAATGTGAATCCTTGTGGAGTCCAGTGTACCCCACAGAAGAAATGAATGCGTCACACCCATTGGCAGCAACATTAGAATAGCTGCTGATGGGCACAATTGAGAAAGGAAGGGGGGAAAACATTTGAATCCAGCACATATATGTAATTTGAATATGTAATTTGTACCTTCCTACTTTAAAATGTAATGGATGAACCTCACCCTGTGAGAACTATCTTCATGATCAAGAGATCTCATATGCAAGATAAGTATGTGTTGGGATAGGGCTGTGGAGGGCGGCTGCTCGGGCACACCCCTGTCAAGTTAAGGAGATTCAACTGAGGAAGCACAAGGGAACTCTTATCTGGGAACAACAACTGCAGGGAGAACACATTTTCAGACGAATGTGGGAGGGCAGAAGGCTGCGTAATACTGAAGCACCCCCAAACAACAAACCAAATGCAACAACTACTGCAAGCATTCCTGGGGGAAGGCCTGCAGCAGATGGATTTGCATATAGTGATGTCATCCAAGCAGTGGGCATAGTTGGCTGCAACCCTCGTCTGCATATGAAAAGAGAAAAGGGTCACGCAGGGCATGGCGGCCTTTGTGGGGTTGCGCTTGGATGACCCCTAAATCGCTTTATACACCCCCACCCCCCATCAGTGTGGGCTCATGTTGGCCATGCCCCAGCCCCTGAAGCATTCAAGCTGATTTCTTGCAGCAGCTGGACCCAGAAACAGCTCCAGAGTTGCTCTACAAGACAAGTAAAAGGGTGTGAGCCCTGCAGCACCACCTGTAGTTTGCATACACACATATATAGGACAGCATCTCTTATATGCCCCAGGGTCAATAAAATAGTATCCTTATCTAGGGTATCCATCCCCTCAGATAAGGTATCCGTCCATGCCGCTACAGCACTACACACCCAGGCCGACGCAATTGCCGGTCTGAGTAAGGTACCTGAATGTGTATAAATGGACTTCAGGGTAATCTCCTGTTTGCGGTCAGCAGACTCTTTGAGGGTAGCCGTATACTGGGACGGGAGGGCTACCTTCTTGGATAAGCGTGTTAATGCTTTGTCCACCCTAGGGGAGGATTCCCATCGTAACCTATCCATTGATGGGAAAGGATACGCCATAAGAATCCTTTTGGAAATCTGCAGTCTTTTATCTGGAGATTCCCAAGCTTTTTCACATAACTTGTTCAGCTCGTGTGACCCCCTCAAAGGTTACCTCAGGCTTTTTCACCTTGTACATATGTACCCTCTTGTCAGGGACAGGGGGTTCCTCTCTGATGTGCAAAACATCTTTTATTGCCATAATCATATATCGAATGGATTTTGCCAATTTTGGCTGTAACTTTGCATCATCGTAATCGACACTGGAGTCAGAATCCGTGTCTGTATCTGTGTCAACAATCTGGGATAGTGGGCGCTTATGAGACCCTGACAGTCCCTGCAACATAGGATCAGGCATGGGTTGAGACCCTGACTGTCCCAAAGCTTCAGCCTTGTCTAATCTTTTGTGCAATGAGTTTACACTAGCATTTAAAACATTCCACATATCCATCCAATCAGCTGTCGGCGGAGACACCACATTCATTTGCTCCTGCTCCTCTCTAATATAGCCTTCTTCCTCAGACATGTCGACACACGTGTACCGACACACCACACACACAGGGAATGCTTTTTCTGAAGACAGTTTCCCCACAAGGCCCTTTGGAGAGACAGAGAGAGAGTATGCCAGCACACACCCCAGCGCTATATAACCCAGGAATACACAGTAACTTAATGTTTGCCCAGTAGTACTGCTGTATGTAATTTGCGCCAAATTATGTGCCCCCCCCCCCTCTTTTCAACTCTCTTGTCTACCGTGGTATAAGCAGGGGAGAGTCCGGGGAGCTTCCTCTCAGCGGTGCTGTGAAGAAAAAATGGCGCTGGTGAGTGCTGAGGGAGAAGCCCCGCACCCTCGGCGGCAGGCTTCTGTCCCGCTTAAACTGTAAAATTGGCGGGGGCTCATACATATATACAGTGCCCCGCTGTATATGTGTTATATTTTTGCCAAAAAGAGGTTTATATTGCTGCCCAGGGTGCCCCCCCCCTCTGCGCCCTGCACCCTTACAGTGACCGGAGTGTGTGAGGTGTATGGGAGCAATGGCGCACAGCTGCAGTGCTGTGCGTTACTTCAGTGAAGATCATGAAGTCTTCTGCCGCCTCTGAAGTCTTCTTTTCTTCTCATACTCACCCGGCTTCTATCTTCCGGCTCTGCAAGGGGGACGGAGGCGCGGCTCTGGGACGGACGGCGAGGGTGAGATCCTGCGTACCAATCCCTCTGGAGCTAATGGTGTCCAGTAGCCTAAGAAGCTGGACCTTGCAACTCAGAGAGTAGGGCTGCTTCTCTCCCCTCAGTCCCTCGATGAGGGAGTCTGTTGCCAGCAGTGCTCCCTGAAAATTAAAAACCTAACAAAATACTTTCTGTCAGAAAGCTCAGGAGAGCTCCTGAAAAGCACCCAGTCTCCACTGGGCACAGTATCAAACTGAGGTCTGGAGGAGGGGCATAGAGGGAGGAGCCAGTGCACACCCAGAACTAAAGTCTTTCTTAAAGTACCCATGTCTCCTGCGGAGCCTATCTATCCCCATGGTCCTTACGGAGTCCCCAGCATCCTCTAGGACGTTAGAGAAAATAGGATTTTAATACCTACCGGTAAATCCTTTTCTCTTAGTCCGTAGAGGATGCTGGGCACCCGTCCCAGTGCGTACTGTGTCTGCAGTTATTAAATGGCCCTTAACTCCAGAACATTTATGTGGAGAAAACTTTCCTGACTTGACCATCTTCCTTGGATGTTTTCCCCCTGTGTGACTGCTCCCCAGCCTCGGAGGGTTGCATCCATGGTCCCTAGGATCCAGTCCTGGATCCCGAACCATCGCCCCTCTAGGAGGTGAGAACTGTGCAGCCACCAATGGAGTAAGATTCTGGTCTTGGAAGACAGGATTATCCTCCGGTGCATGTGTAGGTGGGATCCGGACCACTTGTCCAACAGGTCCCACTGGAACACTCTGGCATGGAACCTGCCAAACTGAATGGCCTCGTAGGCCGCAACCATCTTCCCCAGCAACAGAATGCATTGATGGATTAACACTCTTGCTGGTTTCAGAATTTGTTTGACCAGACTCTGGAACTCCATAGCCTTTCCACTGGAAGAAAGCCTCTTCTGTGTCCAGTATGACTCCCAGAAACAACAACCGCGTCATTGGGACCAACTGCGATTTTGGCAAGTTTAGGAGCCAACCATGTTGTTGAAGAACTGTCAGGGAGAGTAGATGTTTTGCACCAACTGGTCCCTGGATCTCGCCTTTATCAGGAGATCATCCAAGTACGGCATAATTGTGACTCCTTGCTTGTGAAGGAGAACCATCATTTCCACCATCACCCTGGTGAAAATCCTCGGAGCCGTGGACAGACCAAACGGCAACGTCTGAAATTGGTAATGACAATCCTGAATTGCAAACCTCAGGTAGCTTGATGCAGTGGCTAAACGGGAACATGTAATTAGGCAACCTTATGTCTACCAAAACCATGAAATCTCCTTCCTCCGGACTGGAGATCCCTACCCTGAGAGATTCCATCTTGAAATTGAATTTCTTTAGGTAGAAATTGAGGGA